>NC_053025.1:477503120-477522123 GCF_003073215.2 Triticum urartu
AAAAAAGAGAGAGCATGCAAGCATCAAACCATTAGAGAGAGATCAAAAGAAAGAAAGCATGCCAAAGATACTACATGAAGTTAATATGCATGCTCAAGACTTTCAAGAACCGATACCAAAATGACCAAAGAACAAGAATACCAAAATGAATAAAAAATCATCACTTGGAATATCAACAAAAGATACATCAAGGAATGAGATATCCATTGATACACTAAAAAAAGGTATCAAACTCCCAAAAGAGAGGATGGTTCCAAACAAACCAAGCTCTCTACAAAGTTTCATGATGGCACAAAGTACCAAAATGAAAACGGCTTGCCTTCCACCAACACACACTTGATAAGGATCGCAAGACGAGTGTTTTATAGAAAATAGGATAGCTCCCCCAAGACTAGTGCATTGAGAGAATTTGCATTTGAATACAAAATGCACAAGGTGGGATCACCACTTTCACTATATCTAGAAAACACTAAACAAGATCAAGAAATAAACAAGATCCACAAGTGGTATGGAAGACAAAGGGAGATGATACAATCCTTGGCAAGAGAAAAGGCAAATAAAAAACAAAAGCCAATGTAAAGATGGTCAATAAATTCTACCACAAAAGTGAGTACCAATTGTCAAAAGACAAGAAGTAAATGGAAATAATTCTCGGTGGTAGATAGCAAGGATATCCGACATCATCTTCACACCATACAAAAAGCAAATTGCAACTTGTAGATCTAACATGCCACCTAGGAACAAGATAATTTATAGTATCAACTCTAGATGACAATATCTCAAATGTACACATTTTACAATATCAACTCTAGATGACAATATCTCAAATGTACACATTTTCTAGGCTAGTAATATACACATAGCATATTACTCCCCCATAATGTGATACCAATTAAAGATAGACAAGAGGCAATTAAAGGATCCAACAAGAGATAATTAATGGACTATTTAGAATTTGAATTTCTCATGAGAAGACATACCACATAGTGACTAGATAGGCTTGCAATATCAATACTAAGTGGTATTCCCAATGTACCCACCTTTATAGGATTGTGAAGTGCACAAAGCACATCACTCCCCCATAATGGGATATTCCATTAATCTCTCACAAGAGCCAACTAAGAAATAAACAAGGTGCAAAAGGCTCAACGCATGACACACACGTACATGATGTGCAAACCAACACACACATACTTGATTGATCAAGATAATCAAGTTGGAAGCACAACATATACAAACACATGCAAGGAACAAAACCAAAACATGCAAGGGGGCAAGTAACTTTCAATGTAAGCAATTGAGGTACAAGTTACCGCAAGGAGGCACATTGGATATAAGATATAATCTTGATGATTCAGTTGACTTGGCTTGAGACAATAAGAATGATGAAGTACCCTTAATTCTTCATAATATAGCCAAGTCTCCAATGACCTCCAACATCACCTATTGATCAAGTTTGAGCTTGTTGGTCCCCAACCAAGTTGGGTCCTAAGAGGTTAGTCACAATAGGCTTGGCTATCCAAATGGTTATTTGCTTCAAACCACTTTGAGTACCAACAAACTTGGCAACCACATTGCCAACCTTATCCTTCCCAAGAGAATAGACATCATCAATAATAATTGGGTTGGATAAGTTACCACTAGTGCATGAAGAGGCGAGGTGACCTTTCTCGCGACATAGGTAGCAACGTCTACTCTCCACTTTCTTCTCACTTGATTTCTCAACTTGAGAAGCATAAGCTTGAGTCTTCTTGGGAAGAGGCTTTCCTTCAACTTGAGGTTGAGAATGAGAGTGTACTTGTGGACGCTTCCCTTGTTGCTTGTCACTAATGGGCTTCTTCTTAAATGGGCAAGATCTAACATGATGCCCTTCTACTTTGCACTTGAAGCAAACAATCTTGGCCGAATTCTTGACTTGTTATTGGCCCTTCCTTTTGTTCACCTTGGACTTGTTCTTCTTGTTGGAGTTGAATCCAAGTCCACCTTTGTCATTGGGGGATTTTTGCACACTCAAGATATTGTTGAGTGTGGATTTCCCTTCATGACTCTTTTCCAAGTCTTTCTTCAAAGAAGTGACTTGGTCCTTGAGCTTTTTGATTTCCTCTACATGGTTAGTCTCAACACAAGTACTAGAGGAAGTATAAGCTTCATCGTTAGAGCAACAAGGCAAGGAAAGCAATTCATCACAAGATGTACCAACATTGTGAGTAGATGAATTACAAGGACTAGCACATGGCAATATAGCATTTTGACTAGAAGTAGTGCTAGTATCCACATGAGGCTCACTAGATGTTACCTTAGCAAGCATGGCCTCATCAGCTATCTTTAGCACATTATGGGATACTAGAAGATCATCATGAGAGCTTGAGAGCTTTTCATGGCTTTCTTCCAATTTCCCATAATTGCTAGATAGCAACTCAAGTTGAGCCCGTAGCTCAACGTTCTCCTTCAATATGGATGCTTCACAAGAGATAGAGTTAGTAGCACAAGCATCATCATTAGCAACAAGAGGAGAAGACACCTTGGCAAGCTCTTTTGAATAAGAAGCTTTAAGTTGAGCATGAGACTCGGTGAGTTTGATGAGCTCACCTTAATGACCCTTGAGCCATTTTCGAGGTGCTCAAAGTCCTCAAGGAGTTTAGCATGCGCAACTTCAAGCTCCTCATTTTTAGTTTCAAAATCATTGGCCACCTCAAGAGCTCTATCAGAGATTCCTCACTCTAGATAATTCTAGAGCAAAAGTCTCCTCAAGAGATTCCTTGGTGGTTTGTTCAAGTTCAAGAGCTTGAGAGAGGTCTGCAATCTCATTAGCGTAATCACGCTCATGACCTTCCATTTTATCAATGGTGACCTCATGCTCCTGAAGACGAGATTCCAACTCATAAATATATTTCTTGCCCTCAATTGCAATAGACATGATTTCCATGAAGTTGGAACGAGCAATTTTATTCTTAAGAAGAGCTTTAAAAATCATTTCCCCCTTAATTTTTAAGGAGGCAACATCATCATTCTCTTCATCATAATCAACATCATCATCACTCTTGCCATCATCAATATCATCACAAGATATATTGGGATTAAAAGTGAGAGATACCTTTGAAGCCTTGGCCATAAGGCAAAATGCAATAGATGGTGATGTAGGATCCCTTGAAGCACCATTCAAGACCACATCTTGTTCCATGGAGTGTTGGGTTTCCTCTACATTGTTAGCATAACAATTCGAGGAAATATATGCATTTTTATCATGGCAACAAGACATAGTAAACATATCATCTAATATTTAGTCAAGCAATTTCTACATGATATGCAAGAACTATCAACACAAGAATGTGAAACATTTGGAGTGCTCGGAGTGCTAAAGTCCAAAGATGAAGCATTGCAATAAGAAAGTGATGAAGGATCATCCACAATAAGCATACTATCATCATTGCAATGACCAACACTACTCACCATATCATTACCTTGTGGCAAACCACATGTAGGTGAAGTAGAAGAAGTTGAGAAAACTATACGACCGGAGGTGGAGGTAGAACAATCATCCCCACAAATCTTGGACACACCATATTTTTCTTGAAGCTTCGTCCACAACTCATGAGCATCCCGGAACGGCATGAGTTGAAATATAACTACATTGCTCAAAGCATCGAAAAGCACATTAGAAGCTTGAGCATTGAGATAAGAGTTTTTCTCATCCTCTAAAGATAATCTTTGGGGATCCTTTGGAGGAGAAAAACCCATATCTACAATTCGCTCTAAATTTGGGTCCATGACCCTAAAGATATTAAGCATGTGAATTACCCAAACATCAAAATTTGTGCCATCGAAACTAAGAGTGTCAGAGAATCCTAATCCCCTAGTCGACATCTTTACTCTCTAGGCGGTAAAGCCTAATAAAGAGAGACGAGGCTCTGATACCAATTGAAAGATCGTGGATGTCGCCTAGAGGGGGGGTGAATAGGCGTTTTAAAATAATTACGATTTAGGCTTGAACAAATGCGGAATAAACCTAGCGGTTAATTTGTAAGCACAAAACCTAAAACAACTAGGCTCACCTATGTGCACCAACATCTTATGCTAAGCAAGATAAGCAACTATGTGATAGCAAGATATATGACAAGAAACAATATGGCTATCACAAAGTAAAGTGCATAAGTAAAGGAGCTCGGGTAAGAGATAACCGAGGCACGCGGAGACGACGATGTATCCCGAAGTTCACACCCTTGCGGATGCTAATCTCCGTTTGGAGCGGTGTGGAGGCACAATGCTCCCCAAGAAGCCACTAGGGCCACCGTAATCTCCTCACGCCCTCGCATAATGCAAGATGCCGTGATTCCACTAAGGGACCCTTGAGGGCGGTCACCGAACCCGTACAAATGGCAACCCTTGGGGGCGGTCACCGAACCCGTACACTTTGGCAACCCTTGGGGGCGGTCACCGAACCCGTACACTTTGGCAACCCTTGGGGGCGATCACCGAAACCCGTCAAATTTCTCGGGGAGATCTCCACAACCTAATTGGAGACCCCAACGCTTGCCCGGAGCTTTACACCACAATGATTGAGCTCCGAACACCACCAACCGTCTAGGACGCCCAAGCACCCAAGAGGAACAAGCTCAAGGGTACCAAGCACCCAAGAGTAATAAGCTTCTCAACTTGTAACTTCCACGTATCACCATCGAGAACTCAAACCTATACACCAAATGCAATGGCAAGGGCACACAGAGTGCCCAAGTCCTTCTCTCCCAAATCCCACCAAAGCAACTAATGCTAGGGAGGAAAATGAGAGGAAGAACAAGAAGGAGAACACCAAGAACTCCAAGATCTAGATCCAAGGGGTTCCCCTCACATAGAGGAGAAAGTGATTGGTGGAAGTGTGGATCTAGATCACCTCTCTCTTTTCCCTAAAAAACTAGCAAGAATCCATGGAGGGCTTGTGAGGTAGCACGCCCAAAGAAGGTCAACAATGGGGGCAAAAACGAGCTCAAGAGATGGGGAACCATTGGGGAAGAAGACCCCCTTAAATAGGTCCCCACGAATCTATCCGTTATGTACGGAATAACATAGGAGCGGTACAACCTCTATGAGCACCGGTACAACCGGTAACAGGCAATAAGCGGTACAACCGGCCCACAACCGCCCAACAACCGCACCACAACAGAGACCAGTCCGGTGGTAGAGCGGTACATGACCGGTACAACCTCCGAACCAATTCTGGAGCGGTACAACCTCTCTAAACACCGGTTGTACCGGTCAAGCGGTACAACCTCTCCATGGGGCGGTACAACCTCTCTGTGTAAAACAGGCAATATCAAAACAGCCACAACTTTCGCATACGAGCTCCGAATACAACGAAACCAAGTTTGTTGGAAAGATAATGACAAGGGCTAACACAATCTTGAGAGAAATAACAATAATAAGCAAATGTGAAAAGGACCATAATAAAATGATGAGAACCCTTCCTCAGATAAGACCAGTAAAACCTCCAACACCGAAAACATCATAGAAGATGCATGCGAACTCCGTTTTCGATGAACTCAAGCTTGTCATCAAGATGACCATAAGCTCTAAGACTCACAAATGGAACCAAACAAGAACCAAGAAAGATAATGCAAGGATGCAATGGTTTGACCTCTCTACGAACGATACGATCAAGCTACTCACTAGAGAGCCCCCCTTGATACTACGACAATCGATCCTACAACCCGGTCTCCCAACTACCACTATGAGACCGGTAAAATAGAAGACCTATCAAGGGCAAACCTTTGCCTTTTGAACATAGTCCACTTGAGCTAGATGATGACAATCTTGACTTCCTCAAGTTGGACCACCTTTCTTGATTGTGTTGGCTCGATGAATACTAGTTGATTGCTCCCCCATACTCCACTATGGGTGAGCCACTCTTTGGCACATCTTCACAATTCCATTGACACCACAATGGACGGCAAGCTTCAAGCTTGATTGCTCCCCCATACTCCATTATGGGTGAGCCACTCTTCGAGTTGCTCCACTTGAACTTGCACACTACAAACTTGATGACGATCACCACTTGATGTCATCCTCCATGGGTTGTATAAGATCTTCCTCTTGACGCAAGACCATGGAAACATACCTAACCCCAAAAAGAACTCTCACGTAGACCATGGGTTAGTACACAAAGCGTAATGGACAATGCTTACCATACCATGGGATCACTTGATCCCTCTCGGTACTTCTTCTACGCTTTGTGAGTTGATCAACTTGATTCACTCTTGACTTAGTCTTGATCAACATTGAATCTTTCCAACTCTCTTCATTTGGATGATGTCTTGAAGGTAAACATGAATGATCACACAATATTCTTATTTAAGACATGCTTGCAATAAGCTCAACTCACACATGACCAATATTTGGATAATTCCTTGAAAAGCACTTTGGCCATCTCAACTCACACATGACCAATCTTTGGATAATTCCTTGAAAAGCACTTTGGCCATCTCATAAACTCCTTAAAACCAACACATGGACTTCAAGACAATCCTATGGACAAACCTTCAAATATAACTCAAGGCAACCATTAGTCCATAGAGATTGTCATCAATTACCAAAACCAAACATGGGGGCACCGCATGTTCTTTCAATGGGGAGTTTGGAAGATCGCCTCATGTATCGCCTTTCTTCTAGAAGACCAGATCGCCCATAATGTTACCGTCAGGAGGACAAACTTTTCGCGAGAGAGAGTGTCGAGTAGATTGAATAACAAGCTCTTAGCTCTCATCTCAGTAGACGCAACCAAAGAACAGGCAAGTTCCTCGTCTACCAGAGCCCACGTGCATCTGGAACAGTACATTCCAGGAGGGAGTGGCGCCATGAATCTTTAGCCCCGCAGAAGCCGCATGTGCTCGAAGTTGACATGTTGTGATGCGCCCTCACATCCTCAGTTGGTAGAGATTGCTTGGCCAGTCTCCATAGAAACATACGGACTTTTGAAGGAACCTCAACTTTCCACAATGTTTTCCATGAACCCTCTTCCATGCGAGAAGATGAGGGCCCGGCTGATCCATATAGCCATGATTCTCTCCTTTGCTTGATTGTTACTAGCATATTATATGCAGACTTTACTGAAAATTGGCCCCGTCTCTCATGAGCCCAGCTCCAGAAATCTGGGACATTCATAGTACATAAAGGGATACTAGAAATCACCTTTGCATCAAAACTCAGGAACGTGGCATTTAGCTTATTCATATCCCATGAGGCCGAAGTGGCGTCCATTAGTTCTGAGACCATCAAAGGAGGATTTGCGTTGATGCAGCCATATGGTCTCATCATTTCCTCTCTAGGCAACCAATTATCCTCCCATATGTCGTGCTTTCCCCATTATCGATACGTTTGATCAGGCCAAGTTTGAGTGTGTCGCACCCCTCAACTATAGCCCTCCATATCTGACTAGGGTGGCCCCCTAGAGTTGCATCGAGGATGGTTGACTGTGGATAATAGATGCTCTTCAGTAACCGTGCGCATAGCGACTCCGAGTGTTGGAGTAGGCGCCAGGCCTGTCTTGCTAACATTGCCAAATTAAAAGGTTCAAAATCTTTGAACCCCAAACCTTGTTGGAAATATGCCCTAGAGGCAATAATAAATTGGTTATTATTATATTTCCTTGTTCATGATAATCGTTTATTATCCATGCTAGAATTGTATTGATAGGAAACTCAGATACATGTGTGGATACATAGACAACACCATGTCCCTAGTAAGCCTCTAGTTGACTAGCTCGTTGATCAATAGATGGTTACGGTTTCCTGACCATGGACATTGGATGTCGTTGATAACGGGATCACATCATTAGGAGAATGATGTGATGGACAAGACCCAATCCTAAGCCTAGCACAAGAGTGTAGTTCGTATGCTAAAGCTTTTCTAATGTCAAGTATCATTTCCTTAGACCATGAGATTGTGCAACTCCCGGATACCGTAGGAGTGCTTTGGGTGTGCCAAACGTCACAACGTAACTGGGTGGCTATAAAGGTACACTACAGGTATCTCCGAAAGTGTCTGTTGGGTTGGCACGAATCGAGACTGGGATTTGTCACTCCGTGTAAACGGAGAGGTATCTCTGGGCCCACTCGGTAGGACATCATCATAATGTGCACAATGTGATCAAGGAGTTGATCATGGGATGATGTGTTACGGAACGAGTAAAGAGACTTGCCGGTAACGAGATTGAACAAGGTATCGGGATACCGACGATCGAATCTCGGGCAAGTATCGTACCGATAGACAAAGGGAATTGTATACGGGATTGATTAAGTCCTTGACATCGTGGTTCATCCGATGAGATCATCGTGGAACATGTGGGAGCCAACATGGGTATCCAGATCCCGCTGTTGGTTATTGACCGGAGAGATCTCGGTCATGTCTGCATGTCTCCCGAACCCGTAGGGTCTACACACTTAAGGTTCGATGACGCTAGGGTTATAAAGGAAGTTTGTATGTGGTTACCGAATGTTGTTCGGAGTCCCGGATGAGATCCCGGACGTCACGAGGAGTTCCGGAATGGTCCGGAGGTAAAGATTTATATATGGGAAGTCCTGTTTTGGTCACCGGAAAAGTTTCGGGTTTATCGGTAATGTACCGGGACCACCGGGAGGGTCCCGGGGTCCACCAAGTGGGGCCACCAGCCCCGGAGGGCTGCATGGGCCAAGTGTGGGAGGGGACCAGCCCCAGGTGGGCTGGTGCGCCCCCCCACCAAGGCCCAAGGCGCAAGGGAGAGTGGAAGGGGGCAAACCCTAGGCTCAGATGGGCCTAAGGCCCACCTAGTGGTGCGCCCCCCTCTCTCCCCCTTGGCCGCCCCCCTAGATGGGATCTAGGGCTGGCCGCCACCCCTAGGGGTGGAAACCTAGGTGGGGGCGCAGCCCCTCCCCTCCCCCTATATATACTTGAGGTTTTGGGCTGCCCAACACAGATTCTCTCCTTCTTGGCGCAGCCCTACCCCTCTCCCTCCTCGTCTCTTGCGGTGCTTGGCGAAGCCCTGCTGGAGTACCACGCTCCTCCACCACCACCACGCCGTCGTGCTGCTGCTGGATGGAGTCTTCCCCAACCTCTCCTTCTCCCCTTGCTGGATCAAGGCGTAGGAGACGTCACCGGGCTGTACGTGTGTTGAACACGGAGGTGCCGTCCGTTCGGCACTAGGATCATCGGTGATTTGATCACGACGAGTACGACTCCATCAACCCCGTTCACTTGAACGCTTCCGCTTAGCGATCTACAAGGGTATGTAGATGCACTCTCCTTCCCTCGTTGCTAGATTACTCCATAGATTGATCTTGGTGATGCGTAGAAAATTTTGAATTTCTGCTACGTTCCCCAACAGTGGCATCATGAGCTAGGTCTATGCGTAGTTTCTATGCACGAGTAGAACACAAAGTAGTTGTGGGCGTGATTTTGTCAATTTACTTGCCGTTACTAGTCTTATCTTGATTCGGCGGCATCGTGGGATGAAGCGGCCCGGACCGACCTTACACGTACGCTTACGTGAGACTGGTTCCACCGACTGACATGCACTAGTTGCATAAGGTGGCTAGGGGTGCTCTGTCTCTCCCACTTTAGTCGGATCGGATTCGATGAAAGGGTCCTTATGAAGGGTAAATAGAAATTGGCATATCACGTTGTGGTTTTGGCGTAGGTAAGAAACGTTCTTGCTAGAAACCTATAGCAGCCACGTAAAAACTTGCAACAACAATTAGAGGACGTCTAACTTGTTTTTGCAGCAAGTGTTTTGTGATGTGATATGGCCAAAGGATGTGATGAATGATATATGTGATGTATGAGATTGATCATGTTCTTGTAATAGGAATCACGACTTGCATGTCGATGAGTATGACAACGGCAGGAGCCATAGGAGTTGTCTTTATTTATTTATGACCTGCGTGTCTAACATCATGTAATTACTTTACTTTATTGCTAAACGCGTTAGCCATAGTAGTAGAAGTAATAGTTGGCGAGCAACTTCATGGAGACACGATGATGGAGATCATGATGATGGAGATCATGGTGTCATGCCGGTGACAAGATGATCATGGAGCCCCAAGATGGAGATCAAAGGAGCTATGTGATATTGGCCATATCATGTCACTATTATTATTTGATTGCATGTGATGTTTATCATGTTTTTCATCTTGTTTACTTAGAACGACGGTAGTAAATAAGATGATCCCTCATAATAATTTCAAGAAAGTGTTCCCCCTAACTGTGCACCGTTGCGACAGTTCGTTGTTTCGAAGCACCACGTGATGATCGGGTGTGATAGATTCTAACGTTCACATACAACGGGTGTAAGACCAGATTTACACACGCAACACTTAGGTTGACTTGACGAGCCTAGCATGTACAGACATGGCCTCGGAACACAGAAGACCGAAAGGTCGAGCATGAGTCGTATAGAAGATACGATCAAAATGAAGATGTTCACCGATGTTGACTAGTCCGTCTCACGTGATGATCGGACACGGCCTAGTTGACTCGGATCATGTAATCACTTAGATGACTAGAGGGATGTCTATCTGAGTGGGAGTTCATAAGATGAACTTAATTATCCTGAACATAGTCAAAAGGTCTTCGCAAATTATGTCGTAGCTCGCCGCTTCAGTTCTACTGTTTAGATATGTTCCTAGAGAAAATTTAGTTGAAAGTTGATAGTAGCAATTATGAGGACTAGGTCCGTAAACTGAGGATTGTCCTCATTGCTTCATAGAAGGCTTATGTCCTTAATGCACCGCTCAGTGTGCTGAACCTCGAACGTCGTCTGTGGATGTTGCGAACATCTGACATACACATTTTGATAACTACGTGATAGTTCAGTTAAACGGTTTAGAGTTGAGGCACCGAAGACGTTTTGAAACGTCGCGAAACATATGAGATGTTTCGAGGGCTGAAATTGGGATTTCAGGCTCGTGCCCACGTCAAGAGGTATAAGACCTCCGACGATTTTCTTAGCCTGCAAACTAAGGGAGAAAAGCTCAATTGTTGAGCTTGTGCTCAGATTGTCTGAGTACAACAATCATTTGAATCGAGTGGGAGTTGATCTTCCAGATGAGACAGTGATGTTTCTCCGAAGTCATTACCACCAAGCTGCTAGAGCTTCGTGATGAACTATAATATATCAGGGACATATATGATGATCCTTGAGATATTCGCGATGTTTGACACCCACAAAAGTAAGAAACAAGAAGGAGCATCAATTGTTGATGGTTGGTGAAACCACTAGTTTCAAGAAGGGCAAGGGCAAGAAGGGATACTTCATGAAACGGCAATTCAGCTGCTGCTCTAGTGAAGAAACCCAAGGTTGAACCCAAACCCGAGACTAAGTGCTTCTGTAATAAGGGGAACAACCACTGGAGCAGAATTACCCTAGATACTTGGTAGATGAGAAGGCTGGCAAGGTCGATAGAAGTATATTGGATATACATTGTGTTGATGTGTACTTTACTAGTACCCTAGTAGCACCAGGGGATTAGATACCGTTTTAGTTGCTAAGTATTAGTAACCCGAAATAAAAGCTACGGAATAAACGGAGACTAGCTAAAGGTGAGCTGACGATGTGTGTTGGAAGTGTTTCCAATGTTGATATGATCAAGCATCGCACGCTCCCTCTACCATCGAGTTTGGTGTTTGCATTGAGCATAGACATGGTTGGATTATGTCTATCGCGATACGGTTATTCATTTAAGGAGAATAACAGGTTACTCTGTTTATTTGAATAATACCTTCAATGGTCTTGCACCTAAAATGAATGGTTCATTGAATCTCGATCATAGTGATACACATGTTCATGACAAAAGATAGTAATGATAGTACCACCTACTTGTGGCACTGCCACGTAAGTCATATCGGTATAAAACGCATGAAGAAGCTCCATGTTGATGGATCTTTGGGCTCACTCGTTTTGAAAGGTTCGAGACATGCGAACCATGTCTATTGGTATATATGCATGAAGAAACTCAATGCAAATGGACCGTTTGGACTCACTTGATTTTGAATCACTTGAGACATGCAAATCATACCACATGGGCAAGATGACTGAAAGCCTCGTTTTCAGTAAAATGGAACTAGAAAGCAACTTGTTGGAAGTAATACATTTTGATGTGTGCAGTCCAATGAGTGCTGAGGCATGTAGTGGATATCGTTATGTTCTTACTTCACAGATGATTTGAGTAGATGTTGAGTATATTTACTTGATGAATCACGAGTCTGAATTATTGAAAGGTTCAAGTAATTTCAGGGTGAAGTTGAAAGATCGTCGTGACAAGAGGATAAAATATCTATGATATGATCATAGAGATGAATATCTGAATTACGAGTTTGGCACAGAATTAAGACATTGTGGAAATTGTTTCACAACTAATACAGCCTGGAACACCATAGTGTGATGGTGTGTCCGAACATCATAACTGCACCCTATTGGATATGATGCATACCATGATGTCTCTTATCGAATTACCACGATAGTTTATGGGTTAGGCATTAGAGACAACCACATTCACTTTAAATAGGGCACCACGTAATTCGATGAGATGACACCGTATGAACTATGGTTTAGAGAAACCTAAGCTGTCATTTCTTTAAAAGTTTGGGGCTGCGACGCTTATGTGAAAAAGTTTCAGGCTGATAAGCTCGAACCCAAAGCGGATAAAGCATCTTCATAGGACACCCCAAAACAGTTGGGTATACCTCCTGTCTCAGATCCGAAAGCAATAAAGGGATTGTTTCTAGAATCGGGTCCTTTCTCGAGGAAAAGTTTCTCTCGAAAGAATTGAGTGGGAGGATGGTGGAGACTTGATGAGGTTATTGAACCGTCTCTTCAACTAGTGTGTGGCAGGGCACAGGGAGTTGTTCCTGTGGCACCTACACCAATTGAAGTGGAAGCTTATGATAGTGATCATGAAACTTCAGATCAAGTCACTACCAAACCTCGTGGGATGACAAGGATGCGTACTACTTCAGAGTGGTACGTAAACCTGTCTTGAAAGTCATGTTGCTAGACAACAATGAACCTACGAGCTATGGAGAAGCGATGGTGGGCCTGGATTCCAAAATGGCTCGAGGCCATATAATCCGAGAGAGGATCCATATATGAAAACAAAGTGTAGACTTTGGAAGAACTACTTGATGGTCGTAAGGCTGTTAGGTACATATGGATTTTTAAAAGGAAGACGGACAATGATGGTATGTATCACCATTAAGAAAGCTCGACTTGTCGTTAAGATGTTTTCCGACAAGTTCAAGGAGTTGACTACAATGAGACTTTCTCACTCGTAGCGATGCTAAGAGTGTGTTGGAATTATATTAACAATTACTGCATTATTTATGAAATCTTGCAGATAGGATGTCAAAACATTGTTTCCTCGACGATTTTCTTGAGGAAAGGTTGTATGTGATACAACCGGAAGGTTTTGTCAATCCTGAAAGATGCTAATAAGTATGCAAAGCTCCAGCAATCCTTCTAAGGACTGGAGTAAGCATCTCGGAGTTGGAATGTATGCTTTGATGAGATGATCAAAGATTTTGGGTGTATACAAAGTTTATGAGAAACTTGTATTTCCAAAGAAGTGAGTGGGAGCACTATAGAATTTCTGATGAGTATATGTTGTTGACATATTGTTGATCAGAAATGACGTAGAATTTCTAGAAGCATATAGGGTTATTTGGAAAGTGTTTTTCAATGGAAAGCCTGGATTAAGCTACTTGAACATTGAGCATCAAGATCTATAAGGATAGATCAAAACGCTTAATGGTACTTTCAAATGAGCACATACCTTGACATGATCTTGAAGGTGTTCAAGATGGATCAGTCAAAGAAGGAGTTCTTGCCTGAGTTGTAAGGTATGAAGTTAAGACTTAAAGCTCGACCACGGCAGAATAGAGAGAAAGGACGAAGGTCGTCCCCTATGCTTTAATGACATAGGCTCTTACAGTATTGCTATGCTGTGTACCGCACCTGAAATGTGCCTTGCCATGAGTCAGTCAAGGGGTACAAGAGTGATCCAAGAATGGATCACAAGACAGCGGTCAAAGTTATCCTTAGTAACTAGTGGACTAAGGAATTTTCTCGATTATGGAGGGTAAAAGAGTTCGTCGTAAAGGGTTACGTCGATGCAAGCTTAACACCTATCCGGATAGCTCTGAGTAGAGATACCGGATACGTATAATGGAGCAACAATTTAGAATAGCTCCAAGTAGAACAGTTATTTGGAATAGGCTCCAAATTTAGCGTAGTGCATCTAGGAGATGACATAGAGATTTGTAAAGCACACACGGATCTGAAAGGTTCAGACCCGTTGACTATAACCTCTCTCACAAGCATAACATGATCAAACCCAGAACTCATGAGTGTTAATCACATAGTGATGTGAACTAGACTACTGACTCTAGTAAACTCTTGGGTGTGTCACATGGTTTACATGGATCACATGGCGATGTGAACTAGATTATTGACTCTAGTGCAAGTGGGAGACTGTTGGAAATATGCCCTAGAGGCAATAATAAATTAGGATTATTATTATATTTCCTTGTTCATGATAATCGTTTATTATCCATGCTAGAATTGTATTGATAGGAAACTCAGATACATGTGTGGATACATAGACAACACCATGTCCCTAGTAAGCCTCTAGTTGACTAGCTCGTTGATCAATAGATGGTTACGGTTTCCTGACCATGGACATTGGATGTCGTTGATAACGTGATCACATCATTAGGAGAATGATGTGATGGACAAGACCCAATCCTAAGCCTAGCACAAGATCATGTAGTTCGTATGCTAAGCTTTTCTAATGTCAAGTATCATTTCCTTAGACCATGAGATTGTGCAACTCCCGGATACCGTAGGAATGCTTTGGGTGTACCAAACGTCACAACGTAACTGGGTGGACTATAAAGGTGCACTACGGTATCTCCGAAAGTGTCTGTTGGGTTGGCACGAATCGAGACTGGGATTTGTCACTCCGTGTGCGGAGAGGTATCTCTGGGCCCACTCGGTAGGACATCATCATAATGTGCACAATGTGATCAAGGAGTTGATCACGGGATGATGTGTTACGGAACGAGTAAAGAGACTTGCAGGTAACGAGATTGAACAAGGTATCGGGATACCGACGATCGAATCTCGGGCAAGTATCGTACCGCTAGACAAAGGGAATTGTATACGGGATTGATTAAGTCCTTTGACATCGTGGTTCATCCGATGAGATCATCGTGGAACATGTGGGAGCCAACATGGGTATCCAGATCCCGTTGTTGGTTATTGACCGGAGAGTCATCTCGGTCATGTCTACATGTCTCCCGAACCCGTAGGGTCTACACACTTAAGGTTCGGTGACGCTAGGGTTATAGAGATATTAGTATGCGGTAACCCGAAAGTTGTTCGGAGTCCCGGATGAGATCCCGGACGTCACGAAGAGTTCCGGAATGGTCCGGAGGTAAAGAATTATATATATGAAGTGCTATTTCGGCCATCGGGACAAGTTTCGGGGTCACCGATATTGTACCGGGACCACCGGAAGGATCCCGGGGGGTCCACCGGGTGGGGCCACCTGCCCCGGGGGCCACATGGGTTGTAGGGGGTGCGCCTTGGCCTATATGGGCCAAGGGCACCAGCCCCAAGAGGCCCATGCGCCAAGAGAAGAGGAAAAGGGAGAGTCCTAAAAGGGGAAGGCACCTCCGAGGTGCCTTGGGGAGGATGGACTCCTCCCCCCCCCCCTTGGCCGCACCCTTCCTTGTAGGAAGGGGCAAGGCTGCGCCCTCCCCCTCTCCCTTGGCCCTATATATAGTGGGGGGAAGGGAGGGCAACCATACCTAAGCCTTGGCGCCTCCCTCTCCCTCCCATGACACATCTCCCTCCTCCCGCAGCGCTTAGCGAAGCCCTGTTGGAATCCCGCTACTTCCACCACGCCGTCGTGCTGTTGGATCTCCATCAACCTCTCCCTCCTCCTTGCTGGATCAAGGCGTGGGAGACGTCTCCGCTCCTGTACGTGTGTTGAACGCGGAGGTGCCGTCCGTTCGGCGCTAGGATCATCGGTGATTTGGATCACGACGAGTACGACTCCATCAACCCCGTTCTCTTGAACGCTTCCGCGCGCGATCTACAAGGGTATGTAGATCCACTCCTCCCTCGTTGCTAGATGACTCCATAGATAGATCTTGGTGACACGTAGGAAATTTTTGAATTTATGCTACGTTCCCCAACACTTTGCAAGTCTCTTCGAATTATCAGTTTGGTTTGGCCTACTAGATTGATCTTTCTTGCAATGGGAGAAGTGCTTAGCTTTGGGTTCAATCTTGCGGTGTCCTTTCCCAGTGATAGTGGGCAGCAAGGCACGTATTGTATTGTTGCCATCGAGGATAACAAGATGGGTTTATATCATATTGCATGAGTTTATCCCTCTACATCATGTCATCTTTTAAAGCGTTACTCTGTTCTTATGAACTTAATACTCTAGATGCATGCTGGATAGCGGTCGATGTGTGGAGTAATAGTAGTAGATGCAGAGGATCGTTTCGGTCTACTTGTCTCGGACATGATGCCTATATACATGATCATACCTCGATATTCTCATAACTATCATTCCGGTGCCATAAAAATCAACAACTTCAAAGGCACAAATCCAAAGGTGGTGCACGGTCAAAGAATCAAACATTATATCTCAGGTAATCCCATAAATGTTGAAACTAATATTATTCAAACGTAACCCCGGAGGAATACATAAGGGACACTTTCCGGAACATTTCAGACTCCGAAAAGGAATAGGTACGTGGTACAGTAAGTAAACCGACTCCAAAACAGTTCTAATGGCAATATTTCTTCGTTTTGGAATATTTAAGAAGATAGGAAAATAAGAAGCAGACCGGAAAGGACACGAGGCTTCCACGAGGGTGGAGGGCGTGCCCCCTGCCTCGTGGGCACCTCGTGCACTCTCCGGACTCCATTTTCTTGCATGATACTTCTTTTGGTCGGTAAAAAATCATTATATAATCTCCCGAAGGTTTTGACCACCGTATCACACAAATATCTCTTATCTTTGTTTCGAGCTGTTTTTCTGACAGATCTAGGTCGTCATGTCGTCTTCAGGTGCTCCCAAGGACAAGTTCCTCGAGAAGTTCATCAACCCCTACCTCGCGGAGGTGCTGCAACACCCTCAAACCATTGAGATGTGTGAGGGGTTACTGCACATCCACGATGTTGAGGGACCAAGGAGGACCGGAAGCACGGAGGAAAGGCTCGAGGCATTGGAGCAACAAGTTTTCAAGTGTTAGGAGATGGTGGAGCGTGGACTCAACTCCAATCACATTATGATCACGGAGTTCACCAACACCCACAAGCTAGACGCCAAGGACATTGGGGAGGCCATCTTCAAGCTTCATGAGAAAATCGAGCACCTTCAAGCCCATATATATGACCTGCAAAATCAAAACCGTGAGTATGAATATAGATTCAAGAGGATGAGTTTGGTTGTAGATTTGAGGATTCAGGAGACTCGATCATCCTTCTATGATGGTGAGCCTATGCCTTGGAAGAGGGACGACAAGCCTACATCATCAACAACTCCACCCTCTTCACCAACAAAGAAGAACTGAGTATCTGGTATGGGCACTCCCCTTGGCAACTGCCAAGCTTGGGGGAGTGCCCCGGTATCGTATCACCATCACACTTTTATCTTTACCGTTTTTCTTAGTTCGATCCTTTTGGTAATATCTTGATCTAGTAGAATAAAGTTTTAGTATGATCTAGTTGTGAGTTTTGCTTTATGATCCTTCTATGTAATCGAGTCCATGAGCTATATAATAAAGATTAGTGTTGAGTCAAGGGCTTGATTATTTTGCTATGATCTCGAGGGAATTAAATAAAATAAAAGAGAAGAAATAAAGAGATCATATGGATCTTATGGAGAGTAATGAGCTCACATATAAAGAGAATGATGAATAAAAGTTATTGAGAGTTGACAAACATAGTTTTGGTCATCGTTGCAATGAATAGGAAGTAATAAAGAAAGAGAGGTTCACATATAAATATACTATCTTGGACATCTTTTATGATTGTGAGCACTCATTAAAGTATGACATGCTAAGACTTGATGTTGGACGAGGAAGACAACGTAATGGGTTATGTTTTCTTACATCTGAGATAAGTTATATTTTCATGGATCGTCCAACATGTTGAGCTTGCCTTTCCCTCTCATGCTAGCCAATTTCTATGCACCAAGTAGAGATACTACTTGTGCTTCCAAATATCCCTAAACCCAGTTTTGCCATGAGAGTCCACCATATCTACCTATGGATCGAGTAAGATCCTTCAAGTAAGTTGTCATTGGTGCAAGCAATAAAAATTTCTCTCTAAATATGTATGACTTATTAGTGTGGGAGAAAATAAGTATTATACGATCTTGTGATTGGAAGAAATAAAAGCGACAGACTGCATAATAAAGGTCCATATCACAAGTGGCAATATAAAGTGACATTCTTTTGCATTAAGATTTTGTGCATCCAACCCTGAAAGCGCATGACAACCTCTACTTCCCTCTGCGAAGGGCCTATCTTTTACTTTTATCTTCTACCTTATATAAGAGTCATGGTGATCATCACCTTTCCTTTTACATTTTATCCTTGGCAAGCACGATGTGTTGGAAAGATCCAGACATATATAGCTAATTGGATGTGGGTTTTCATCAACTATTATTGTTGACATTAACCTTGAGGTAAAACATTGGGAGGCAAAACTATAAGCCCCTAACTTTCTCTTTGTCTGATTAAAACTTCATACCCATAAATATTGCGTGAGTGTTAGAAATTGTGAAAGACTAAAAGATGGTTGAGTATGTGGACTTGCTGAAAAGCTCTTATATTGACTCTTCCCTATGTTATGATAAATTGCAATTGCTTCAATGACTGAGATTAAAGTTTGTTAGTTTCCAATGAAGTTTATAATTCATACTTGAAATTGTGATTGAATTGTTACTTTAGCATAAGAGATCAT
>NC_053025.1:477523123-477541362 GCF_003073215.2 Triticum urartu
AACTTGATTCCTCGAAAAGCAGTCAAAGCAGCGACGCAAGCGCCACCCCAAATCCTGCCCGACGTAAATAGCGATCACACAGACCCAGCGCTGGAGCAGGGCGAACCGCTGCCGGACAACGGCAATCCGGATAATCAAACCGAACAAACAAATCCTATCAAGGATAATGGTCCGGACGACATAACGCCGGACAGACACCCGGAGCAGCAGACTGCCCGTAAAAGGCTTGTTGCCACCGCGAGGAGTTTGAAAAAGCAGAAGCAAAGGCTCAAGGCCGCGCAAGACACACTCCAAATCAGATGGAGTAAAATACTCAACACTGCAGCAAGGTACGACGACAATCGCCCCTCCAAAACCTACCCAAAGCGGAAGCTGCTACCCAAATTC
This sequence comes from Triticum urartu, assembly GCF_003073215.2. Classification (NCBI taxonomy): domain Eukaryota; kingdom Viridiplantae; phylum Streptophyta; class Magnoliopsida; order Poales; family Poaceae; genus Triticum; species Triticum urartu. The sequence continues at coordinate 477,523,511 of NC_053025.1, forward strand.
GATGAGGAGGCCTCAGAACCCCCACAACCAAATATCAAAGCAGCCACCTGGTCGGATAGATGACCCCTCTACCAACAATGAGCGGCATACAACGCCGCTCACAATACAATACGCGACCCATGCGAGGCCTCGCACCCAAAGGACGGCGCAACAAGATCCATCTATGGACCACGCAAGCGCGCCCCAGCATACAATGCAACACAACAAACATCCGGACAACGCGGTACACCCAGCTACAGGGGTGCCGCACACCCCCTATGTTTCACCGATGAGGTGCTGGACCATGAGAATTTCCAGAGGGATTCAAGCCCGTAAACATAGAGGCATACGACGGAACAACAGACCCTGGGGTCTGGATTGAGGACTACATCCTTCATATCCATATGGCTCGAGGAGATGATCTCCACGCCATCAAGTACCTACCCCTCAAGCTCAAAGGGCCAGCTCGTCACTGGCTCAAAGGCCTCCCCGAAAGCTCCATTGGAAGTTGGGAAGAGCTCGAAGACGCCTTTCGGGCAAATTTTCAAGGGACTTATGTCCGACCTCCGGATGCGGACGATTTGAGTCATATAACTCAACAGCCCGGAGAGTCAGCCCGAAAGCTTTGGAACAGGTTTCTTACTAAAAAGAACCAGATTGTCGACTGTCCGGACGCCGAAGCCTTGGCAGCTTTCAAGCATAGCGTCCGTGACGAATGGCTCGCCAGACACCTCGGCCAAAATAAGCCGAGAACGATGGCCGCATAACAAACCTCATGACCCGCTTTTGCGCGGGTGAGGACAGCTGGCTAGCCAGATGCAGCACCAGCGACCCCAGTACATCTGAAGTTAGAGATGGAAACGGGAAATCACGGCGCAACAAAGCAATAACAAACGCCGGAATAAAGAAGACAACAAGGGCACGAGTAAATGCCGGATTCAAAAGCTCTCGGCCAGGTCAAAAGCCCCCTAAAGGCACCAGGGATGAATTCGTCCAGCCTCAACAAAATTCTGGACCAAGTATGTCAGATTCATAGTACCCCTGGTAAACCTGCTAATCATACCCACAGAGAATGTTGGGTCTTCAAGCAGTCCGGCAAGCTCAACGCCGTACACAAGGGGGAGGATACACCAAGTGAAGACGAGGACGAGCCCCCAAAAGCAAGACACGGGGGAACAAAAGAAATTTCCACCAGAAGTCAAAACAGTAAACGTGTTACACGTGATCAAGGGAAAAAACAACGCGGCACTCCCAGGAAAATATACCCAAGTGCCTGTCACCACGAAGTCCTGCCACTGGTCGTCTCAACCGATCACTTTCGACCATCGCGATTACTCAGCAAGTATCCGACACGCAGGATGGGCTGCCCTGGTATTAGACCCAGTAATTGGCGGATATCACTTCACAAGAGTCTTGATGGATGGCGGCAGTAGCCTAAACCTAATATATCAGGATACAATCCGCGGGATGGGGTTAGACCCAACACAAATTCGCCATAGCAATACTACCTTTAAAGGAGTAACGCCAGGCCCAGGGGCTCGTTGTACGGGCTCCCTCCTACTACAAGTTATATTCGGCTCCCCCGATAACTTCCGTCGCGAGCATTTAACTTTCCACATCGCTCCGTTTCAAAGTGGCTATCAAGCACTGCTCGGACGCGAAGCTTTCGCTCGCTTTAATGCAATACCACACTACGCCTCCCTCACACTCAAGATGCCCGGTCCACGTGGCATCATTACAGTGCACGGAAATATCAAGCGATCTCTGCGCGCCGAAGAGAGTGAGGCTGCCTTGGCAGCCGCACACTAAAGGCGCCCGGACCAGCGAAAGCATCCAATAGGTCGTCAAGACCTCAGACACAACTAATCAGAGTCCGGCGCCGCTACTTATACCGAATAAAGTGGTCACACCCCCTATTTGTCAATACAAGGGGCTCAACGCGCACAGACAAGTGGCAATTTCTTATCATCTTGAAATATACATGGTTTCTTTAAAAAACTATCTTTTTGCAACTTTTTCACTTAACTTCCTCTCTTTTACAGACGATCATCGTGCTACACCCATCCAGGATACGGCACAACGGAGACATAGGCGCAGACGTGCAGTAGGGACCCGCTCAAGGATTCTTTTTAGATTAAGACCCTGCGTAAACCTTTTTTACTATCTCTTGTTGATACATATCCACCATTGAGAAGGATGCTGATGTCTTGGCATGTGGCCACGCCAGAACAATGCACGTACCTGGACACAAGGGGCTTCTTACAAAGGCCACTATTTAGGCCCGGTTTATACCACAAAGACCGAATACCTTAGGGAGTGTTCGGCGTCGCGAGTTTGGCCTTATATGCATCAGCTCCGAATCATTGTCTTTGGTCAAATGTTGGGTTTGCCCGGCTCCTGTGTTTTGGTGCCTTAAGTTCCGCCTTGCTTGCTAAGGTAGCACCAGGAGAACTACTGCGATTGTGCCCTGGTTCATCCGGACGAGCACCTCAGTAGAGAAAGCCGAAAACTGACTGTCATGATATAGCGTGAGACTGGTCAACCACTCGATGACCTGTGGGAATGTTAGAATTCCTCCGCCTTAACGAAGGGTCATTTTTCGGCCAGGCATGTACGCACCCTGGAATCGGGACAGTGTGGAGCCACTAGGGGCTATCAAGTAGCCCCACTATCAAACTCCTATGGCTAAGTGAAAGTGCTAAAGCATTATAGTCCGGTTGCCTCGCTCGCTCCTCTATCACCTCCTTAATAGGACCAAGACGTTGGGTTAAGTGTGAACGCGTGTTTTTGCAAGCACCTCCGCATTATATGCGTGGGGGTTGAAGCCGACGACTGCAATCTTTCAGGTTATACACATGTATACATAAACGGCCGCCCAGGAGGCATCATATTACTTTTGGGCAAAAGTATAAAAAAAGCCTTATAAAAATTTATAAAAGCATTTCTCTTACAATGAGATTACATATCACTCAAAACATAATATTTTTTGAGCACTGGGTCTCTATCAAACGGGCACCCTTAAGAACTTCTTCAAAGTAGTGCTCAGCAGCCTTTCGACCTATAGCCGAATCCCGTGCTGCAACATTGGTAGCATCCATCTCCGCCCAGTATGCCTTAACATGGGCAAAGGCCATCCGTGCGCCCTCTATGCACGCCGACCTCCTCATCGCATTAATGTGCGGCACCACGTCAAGGACATGCTGCACCAAGCTGTTCGGTTTTGACCTTTCCGGCCATAGCAGATCCACAACAGACCTCATGGAGAGTCCGGACAACCTATTTAGTTCGGCCCATTCGGCTAATTGGTCAGTCAATGAAAGTGGACGCTCGGGAGAATGGAATTGTCTCCAAAACAGCTGGTCTACTTCACGGTCCGTCTGACCCTGGAAGTACTTGGCCGCACCGGTAGCGCTTGCCGCCAAATCCATATACACATCCTTGAGGGGCATACCGTGGATCTCCGAATTTCCTCCGCAACATAAAGGATTTCCCAGCTACAATATCCCCGGCTTCCCGCAGCTCCTCCTTCTTTGCCCTCATAGCAGAGCGGAGATCCTTTTTCGTCGCAGCAGCCTTCTCAAGGTCCGATGCCTTTGCTTGGTTTTCCTTTTCAAGAACCCGGCAACGGTCGGCGGCGGCTTTTAATTCTATAGCCATCTTGGCCATCTTGTCTCGGGTCTCGCCATGCCTTCTCGGCTTGCAACTCTTCGGCCGCCTTCACAGCAGCCGCATTACCCCAACCTCGCTTGTTCCTTGGCTCGGGCAAGTTCTGCCCGCAAGGCTTCAACAGTGGCAGCTCCATCTGCAGTCACAACATATTAAAGATATTGGCATCATGCTGCTCTTCTATGTGGCGTTTACCAGATAATGACACTTACCCTGTGCCTCGTCAAGCCTTTTGTTAACAAGCTCGATGTCGGCGTCTGCCGCATCCAACTGCCGTTCTAAATGGGCAAACTCTAGTCCGGCTAGCCACCGGAGCTTCCATCACCTGCACATAGAGGCAGTATGGTTATTACCTGGGAATATGATCCTCTGTTCATCGTCGTTTCCGACGACAACCAGAGTCTCAGGGGCTACTATCTACACAGGGCACACCTAGCATGTGCAGGACTATCATACATTCTTTTACGTACCTCAAAGCCTGTCAGTAGACTCATAAAAGCTTCATGCAATCCGCTTTCGGCGGACGATATTCTCTCCATCACCGTATTCATCAGCACACGGTGTTCATCTGAGATGGCCGCTCGCCCCACCAACTCCCTCAGAACATCCGATCGCACACCAGACGGTGTCGGACTCTTTTGTCTGCTCTCTTCGGGAGTCGGACACTGGGAGCTTCGGGGGTCAATGGGATTATCTTCTGGCCTCACCGGACTCGGAGAGGCCCTCCGCGACGACACTTCAGGGTCGCCTGCTTCTGGAGCGGAGGAGTCTGGAGGAGGCATTTTGCTCTCCATCATCTCTGGAAGAAGATCCCCCGAAGACGAGCTCATTTGAGAGGGGAGAAGGCCCGAACTGCAAAAATATATGCGGTGGTTATTTTCTCAGAAGAAAAACATGGCATATCTGTACTATTAAAAGTATTTCGGGTCACTTACGACTCGCGGGAGAATTGATCCCCCCGCGGACTTTGTGCGGCAACGGCGCCCCCGAGGTAGGACCCTCTGTGGGAGACTTCTTCTCCCGTTTGGAAGCTTCGGCTTCCGAATCCCCGGGCGCAGTCCTTTTCCTCTTCTGGTCGTCTTCCTTCATGGAGACGCTCGCTCCCTCGGCTAGAATGGGCAGCGTTGGGGGCCCGCGTCCGCCCGCATTATCCTCCACAGTATCTTCCTTCAAGGGCTCCGGGCAAGGTGCGGTCTGGAGCATCTTTTCCAATACCGGATTTTCCAAACCCTCAGGGAGGGGGGCCGAACACCGAATCAACTTCGCCTTTGTTAGCCAGTCCTGGTCAAAAAGCAAACTCTCAGAAATAACTTCGTAACAAAGGAGAGATAGTATGTTCGGCCGGAAGATGCCTTACCTGTTCGGCGCGCGGTTACTACTCAGGCCCACGTCCTCGGTGATTTCCGGACACTCCACCTGAGGTCCGAAGAATGACTTGTACATCTCCTCGTGCTCAGGCCGAGAAATTTGAATGGCATGCGGTCCCTCGGGATTGAACTCCCACAGGCGAAGAGGCCGGCGTTTGCAAGGCTGGACTTGACGAACCAGCATAACCTGTATTACCGCAACCAAACTGAAATCTCCATTGAAGAGATCTCGAATGCGGCTTGCAGTATAGGCACGTCCTTGGCTGGACCCCAGCTCAGACCTCTGCTGATCCATGACATCAGTTGTGGTGGAGGGCCCGAGCGGAAAACAGGGGCGGCCGCCCACTTGGCACTTCTAGGAGCCGTGATGTAGAACCACTCCTGTTGCCACAATTCAGACACCTCTGGGATGGAACCTTTGGGCCACGGAGCTCCCGTCATCTTGCGTATTGAGGCACCTCCACACGCTGCATGTTGCCCCTCGATCATCTTCGGCTTCACTTCAAAGGTCTTGAGCCATAGGCCAAAGTGAGGGGTAACCCGGAGGAAGGCCTCGCACACGACAATAAATGTCGTGATATGAAGAAAGGAGTCCGGAGCTAGATCATGGAAAGTCTAGCCCGTAATAAAACATCAAACCCCTGACGAAAGGATCCAGAGCAAGGCCTAGACCTCGGAGGAAGTGGGAGACGAACACGACGTTCTCGTTGGGTTCGGGGGAGGGGACGGCCTGCCCTCGGGCGAGGCAGCCGATGCAAAATCCTCGGCGGTCAGATATCTGGCCTCCCTCAACTTTTTGATGTCTTCTTCCGTGACGGAGGAAGGCACCCATCGGCCTTGAAGGCTAGATCCGGACATGACTGAAGGTTCGGAGCACCTGACCTGAACTTTGGGCTTTGAGCTTGAGGTGGGGGAAGGATTCGATTGAGCACGGGAGGGAAAAATAAAAGCCTCCCCTTTATAAAGAGGGTGAATATCAAGCGTCCTCTCCCCGTTTGGACTTGCCTATAGTCTAGGAGTCCTAGAAGCGGTTGGGTTACCCACGCCCGTATATGAGAATCCCGGAATAAGGGGACACGATCTCTGCTTTAACAAGACGTGCCAAGGAAACCGCCTCGCATGACGCGCTGAGGTGGGATAATAACAGATCGGATAAGGCTTGGCCGGTGGAGTGTCACACTAGGAATACGTCAGCAGATTAGATTTGTGTAAATATTATTCTCTGCATGGCAATATGTGGAAACTTATTTTACAGAGCCGGAACACTATCTTTGTTGTTCATCTTCTATGAAGTTATCTTGGAGTGAGAGGCCACTCTTCATGCCGAAGAGATCTGCGCGCGGACTACGCGGTCATTGAGCCTGGTTTCAGGGGATGAGGAGCCCGTAGTTAGCGGGTCTCGACAGACCGGACTATACATTGGAAACGATCCTGGCGATATGCAGATACAAGTTGCAAGACTTTCGATCACCCGTGATATCCGGAGATATTCGCTGGCTGAGAAAGCAGTTGGCGATACGGATATGAGCCCTCTCACCTACCAATGTAACACTCGTAGTGATAACCTAACATATCGGTAGGCTAAGAAAAAATGTCTATAGTAACGGGAGGGGGTTATTAGTCCTGGACAACTTACACGAGCAACATCATTACCAGTATGGTCTGCTTATAGGGTTAGGCCCTCGATCTCGTGCGTAAGTAAAGGGTCGTAAAAATTACTACAATATCATCAATAATGTAAATTCAAAGCGGGACGTAGGGTTTTAACTCATGACCAGGAGGCCCGAACTCTGGGGTAACTTCATAGTCCCATGTGCCGTCCTGTTCCATCCAGCCTGACGCACAGTTCGGACCATACTTGCGAGATCGACTTTTGCATGATGATATTATCTTTGCAAGTCTCTTCGAATTATCAGTTTGGTTTGGCCTACTAGATTGATCTTTCTTGCAATGGGAGAAGTGCTTAGCTTTGGGTTCAATCTTGCGGTGTCCTTTCCCATGACAGTAGGGGCAGCAAGGCACGTATTGTATTGTTTCCATCGAGGATAACAAGATGGGGTTTTTCATATTGCATGAGTCTTATCCCTCTACATCATGTCATCTTGCTGAAGGCGTTACTCTGTTTTTAACTTAATACTCTAGATGCATGCTGGATAGCGGTCGATGAGTGGAGTAATAGTAGTAGATGCAGGCAGGAGTCGGTCTACTTGTCTCGGACGTGATGCCTATATACATGATCATACCTAGATATTCTCATAACTATGCTCAATTCTGTCGAATTGCTCAACAGTAATTTGTTCACCCACCGTAGAATACTTATGCTCTTGAGAGAAGCCACTAGTGAAACCTATGGCCCCCGGGTCTATCTTCATCATATTAATCTCCATACTACTTAGTTATTTCTTTTGCTTTTACTTTGCCTTTATTTACTTTGCATATTTATCATAAAAATACCAAAAATATTATCTTATCATATCTATCAGATCTCACTCTCGTAAGTGGCTGAGGGATTGACAACCCCTATTTGCATTGGTTGCGAGGATTTATTTGTTTTGTGTAGGTGCGAGGGACTCGCGCGTAGCCTCCTACTGGATTGATACCTTGGTTCTCAAAAACTGAGGGAAATACTTACGCTACTTTGCTGCATCATCCCTTCCTCTTCGGGAAAACCAACGCAGTGCTCAAGAGGTAGCAAGAAGGATTTCTGGCGCCGTTGCCGGGGAGGTCTACGCAAAAGTCAACATACCAAGTACCCATCACATACCCTTATCTCCCGCATTACATTATTTGCCATTTTCTCTCGTTTTCCTCTCCCCCACTTCACCCTTGCCGTTTTATTCGCCTCTCTCTCTATCCTCCCTCTCTTTCTCTATTTGCCTCTTTTTGCCTTGCTTTTTGTTTGCTTGTGTGTTAGTTTGCTTGTTTGTCACGATGGCTCAAGATAATACTAAATTGTGTGACTTCACCAATACCAACATGATTTTATTAGCACTCCGATTGCTCCTCTTACCGATGCTTGAATCTTGTGAAATTAATACTGCTTTGCTGAATCTTGTCATGAAAGATCCGTTTCCGGCCTTCCTAGTGAAGATGCCGCTACCCATCTAAATAGCTTCGTTGATTTGTGTGATATGCAAAAGAAGAAAGATGTGGATAATGATATTGTTAAATTGAAGCTATTTCCTTTTTCGCTTAGAGATCATGCTAAAGCTTGGTTTTCGTCTTTGCCTAAAAATAGTATTGATTCATGGAACAAGTGCAAGATGCTTTTATCTCTAAGTATTTTCCTCCCGCTAAGATCATCTCTCTTAGAAACGATATTATGAATTTTAAGCAACTTGATCACGAACATGTTGCACAAGCTTGGGAGAGAATGAAATTAATGATACGTAATTGCCCTACTCATGGTTTAAATTGTGGATGATTATACAAAAATTTTATGCCGGATTGAATTTTGCTTCTAGAAATCTTTTAGATTCGGCCGCGGGAGGCACTTTTATGGAAATCACTTTAGGAGAATGCTACTAAACTCCTAGATAATATTATGGTTAATTATTCTCAATGGCATACTGAAAGATCTTACTAATAAAAAGTGCATGCGATAGAAGAAATTAATGTTTTGAGTGGAAAGATGGATGAACTTATGAAATTATTTGCTACTAAGAGTGTTTCTTCTGATCCTAATGATATGCCTTTGTCTACTTTGATTGAGAATAATAATGAATCTATGGATGTGAATTTTGTTGGTAGGAATAATTTTGGTAACAACGCGTATAGAGGAAACTTAATCCTAGGCCTTATCCTAGTAATTCCTCTAATAATTATGGTAATTCCTACAACAATTCTTATGGAAATTATAATAAGATGCCCTCTGATTTTGAATCTAATATTAAAGAATTTATTACTTCGCAAAAGAATTTCAATGCTTTGATTGAAGAAAAATTGCTTAAGATTGATGAGTTGGCTAGGAACGTTGATAGAATTTCTCTTGATGTTGATTCTTTGAAACTTAGATCTATTCCACCTAAGCATGATATCAATGAGTTCTCAAAGCCATGAGAATTTCCATTGATGAGTGCAAAGAAAGAACCGCTAGGATGCGTGCTAAGAAAGATGCCTTTATAAGAGCGTGTTCTTCTAGTTCCTATGAAAATAAAGATGAAGATCTAAAAGTTATTGATGTGTCCCCTATTAAATCTTTGTTTTGCAATATGAATCTTGATAATGATGGGACTGAATATGATCCACCTTTACCTAGAAGGCGTTCCAAGAATTCGGAATTTGTTGATCTTGATGCTAAATTTGATAAAAGTGGGATTGAAGAAATTAAAACCCTAGATGTTGCTAAACCCACTATTATGGATTTCAAGGAATTTAACTATGAAAATTGCTCTTTGATTGATTGTATTTCCTTGTTGCAATCCGTGCTAAATTCTCCTCATGCTTATAGTCAAAATAAAGCGTTTACTAAACATATCGTTGATGCCTTGATGCAATCTTATGAAGAAAAACTTGAATTGGAAGTTTCTATCCCTAGAAAACTTTATGATGAGTGGGAACCAACTATTAAAATTAAAATTAAAGATCATGAATGCTATGCTTTGTGATTTGGGTGCTAGTGTTTCCACGATTCCAAAGACTTTGTGTGATTTGTTAGGTTTCCGTGATTTTGATGATTGCTCTCTAAACTTGCACCTTGCGGATTCCACTATTAAGAAACCTATGGGAAGAATTAATGATGTTCTTATTGTTGCAAATAGGAATTATGTGCCCGTAGATTTTATTGTTCTTGACATAGATTGCAATCCTTCATGTCCTATTATTCTTGGTAGACCTTTCCTTAGAACGATTGGTGCAATTATTGATATGAAGGAAGGAAATATTAGATTTCAATTTCCATTAAGGAAAGGCATGGAACACTTTCCTAGAAAAATTAAATTACCTTATGAATCTATTATGAGAGCCACTTATGGATTGCCTACCAAAGATGGCAATACCTAGATCTATTCTTGCTTGTTATGCCTAGCTAGGGGCGTTAAACGATAGCGCTTGTTGGGAGGCAACCCAATTTTATTTTTATTCCTTGTTTTTTTTCCTGTTTAGTAATAAATAAATTATTTTAGCCTCTGTTTTGGTTGTGTTTTTTGTGTTTAATTAGTGTTTGTGCCAAGTAGAACCGTTGGGAAGACTTGGGGAAAGTCTTGTTGAACTTGCTGTAAAAAACAGAAACTTTAGCGCTCACGAGAACTGCTGTCATTTTTATTTGGAAGTGAATTTAGTTAATTATTTTTGAAGATGATTAATAGATAAATTCCTCACGTCCAGAAATTTATTTTAGAATTTTTGGGGTTCCAGATCTTGCGCTAGCTACAGATTACTACAGACTGTTCTGTTTTTGACAGATTCTGTTTTTCGTGTGTTGTTTGCTTATTTTGATGAATCTATGGCTAGTAAAATAGTTTATAAACCATAGAGAAGTTGGAAATTACAGTAGGTATAACACCAATATAAATAAAGAATGAGTTCATTACAGTACCTTGAAGTGGTCTTTTATTTTCTTTCGCTAACGGAGCTCACGAGATTTTCTACTTTAAGTTTTGTGTTGTGAAGTTTTCAAGTTTTGGGTAAAGATTTGATGGATTATGGAACAAGGAGTGGCAAGAGCCTAAGCTTGGGGATTCCCATGGCACCCCCAAGATAATCTAAGGACACCTAAAAGCCAAAGCTTGGGGATGCCCCGGAAGGCATCCCCTCTTTCGTCTACTTCTATCGGTAACTTTACTTGGAGCTATATTTTTATTCACCACATGATATGTGTTTTGCTTGGAGCGTCTTGTATGATTTGAGTCTTTATTTGTTAGTTTACCACAATCATCCTTGCTGTACACACCTTTTGAGAGAGCCATACATGATTTGAATTTGTTAGAATACTCTATGTGCTTCGCTTATATCTTTTGAGTTATATAGTTTTGCTCTAGTACTTCACTTATATCTTTTAGAGCACGGTGGTGGATTTGTTTTATAGAAACTATTGATCTCTCATGCTTCACTTAGATTATTTTGAGAGTCTTAAATAGCATGGTAATTTTGCTTAAATCCTAATATGCTTGGTATACAAGATTAATAATAAAACTTTCTTATGAGTGTGTTGAATACTATGAGAAGTTTGATATTTGATAATTGTTTTGAGATATAAAGATGGTGATATTAAAGTTGTGCTAGTTGAGTAGTTGTGAATTTGAGAAATACTTGTGTTAAAGTTTGTGATTCCCGTAGCATGCACGTATGGTGAACCGTTATGTGATGAAGTCGGAGCATGATTTATTTTTTGATTGTCTTCCTTATGAGTGGCGGTCGGGGACGAGCGATGGTCTTTTCCTACCAATCTATCCCCCTAGGAGCATGCGCGTAATACTTTGCTTTGATAACTTGTAGATTTTTGCAATAAGTATATGAGTTCTTTATGACTAATGTTGAGTCCATGGATTATACGCACTCTCACCCTTCCACCTTTGCTAGCCTCTCTAATACCGCGCACCTTTCGCCGGTATCATACACCCACCATATACCTTCCTCAAAACAGCCACCATACCTACCTATTATGGCATTTCCATAGCCATTCCGAGATATATTGCCATGCAACTTTCCACCGTTCCGTTTATTATGACACACTCCATCATTGTCATATTGCTTAGCATGATCATGTAGTTGACATCGTATTTGTGGCAAAGCCACCATTCATAATTCTTTCATACGTGTCACTCTTGATTCATTGCATATCCCGGTACACCACCGGAGGCATTCATATAGAGTCATATTTTGTTCTAAGTATCGAGTTGTAATTCTTGAGTTGTAAGAAAAATAAAAGTGTGATGATCATCATTATTAGAGCATTGTCCCAGTGAGGAAAGGATGATGGAGACTATGATTCCCCCACAAGTCGGGATGAGACTCCGGACGAAAAATAAAAAAAAGAGAAGAAAAGAGGCCATAAAAAAGAGAAAAGGCCCAAATAAAAAAATGAGAGAAAAAGAGAGAAGGGACAATGTTACTATCCTTTTACCACACTTGTGCTTCAAAGTAGCACCATGATCTTCATAGTAGAGAGTCTCTCATGTTATCACTTTCATATACTAGTGGGAATTTTTCATTATAGAACTTGGCTTGTATATTCCAATGATGGGCTTCCTCAAAATGCCCTAGGTCTTCATGAGCAAGCAAGTTGGATGCACACCCACTTAGTTTCTTTTTTGAGCTTTCATATACTTATAGCTCTAGTGCATCAGTTGCATGGAAATCCCTACTCACTCACATTGATATCTATTGATGGGCATCTCCATAGCCCGTTGATACGCCTAGTTGATGTGAGACTATCTTCTCCTTTTTGTCTTCTCCACAACCACCATTCTATTCCACCTATAGTGCTATATCCATGGCTCACGCTCATGTATTGCATGAAGATTGAAAAAGTTAGAGATGTCAAAAGTATGAAACAATTGCTTGGCTTGTCATCGGGGTTGTGCATGATTTAAATATTTTATGTGGTGAAGATGGAGCATAGCCAGACTATATGATTTTGTAGGGATAACTTTCTTTGGCCATGTTATTTTGAGAAGACATAATTGCTTTGTTTAGTATGCTTGAAGTATTATTATTTTTATGTCAATATGAACTTTTGTCTTGAATCTTTCGATCTGAATATTCATACCACAATTAAGAAGAATTACATTAAATTATGCCAAGTAGCACTCCGCATCAAAAATTCTGTTTTTATCATTTACCTACTCGAGGACGAGCAGGAATTAAGCTTGGGGATGCTTGATACGTCTCCAACGTATCTATAATTTTTGATTGCTCCATGCTATATTATCTACTGTTTTGGACATTATTGGGCTTTATTATCCACTTTTATATTATTTTTGGGACTAACCTATTAACCGGAGGCCCTAGCCCAGAATTGCTGTTTTTTGCCTGTTTTAGGGTTTCGAAGAAAAGGAATATCAAACGGAGTCCAAACGGAATGAAACCTTCGGGAACGTGATTTTCTCAACGAACAAGACCCAGGAGACTTGGACCCTACGTCAAGACACAAAAGAGGAGGCCACGAGGTAGGGGGCGCGCCTACCCCCCAGGCGCGCCTCCACCCTCGTGGGCCCCCTGTTGCTCCACCGACGTACTCCTTCCTCCTATATATACCTACATACCCCCAAACGATCAGATACGGAGCCAAAAACCTAATTCCACCGCCGCAACTTTCTGTATCCATGAGATCCCATCTTGGGGCCTGTTCCGGAGCTCCGCCGGAGGGGGCATCGATCACGGAGGGCTTCTACATCAACACCATAGCCTCTCCGATGAAGTGTGAGTAGTTTACCTCAGACCTACGGGTCCATAGTTAGTAGCTAGATGGCTTCTTCTCTCTTTTTAGATCTCAATACAATGTTCTCCCCCTCTCTTGTGGAATCTATTCGATGTAATCTTCTTTTTGCGGTGTGTTTGTTGAGACCGATGAATTGTGGGTTTATGATCAAGTCTATCTATGAATAATATTTGAATCTTCTCTGAATTCTTTTATGTATGATTGGTTATCTTTGCAAGTCTCTTCGAATTATCAGTTTGGTTTGGCCTACTAGATTGATCTTTCTTGCAATGGGAGAAGTGCTTAGCTTTGGGTTCAATCTTGCGGTGTCCTTTCCCAGTGACAGTAGGGGCAGCAAGGCACGTATTGTATTGTTGCCATCGAGGATAACAAGATGGGGTTTTCATATTGCATGAGTCTATCCCTCTACATCATGTCATCTTGCTTAAGGCGTTACTCTGTTTTTAACTTAATACTCTAGATGCATGCTGGATAGCGGTCGATGAGTGGAGTAATAGTAGTAGATGCAGGCAGGAGTCGGTCTACTTGTCTCGGACGTGATGCCTATATACATGATCATACCTAGATATTCTCATAACTATGCTCAATTCTGTCAATTGCTCAACAGTAATTTGTTCACCCACTGTAGAATACTTATGCTCTCGAGAGAAGCCACTAGTGAAACCTATGGCCCCCGGGTCTATCTTCATCATATTAATCTCCTACTACTTAGTTATTTCCTTTGCTTTTTTACTTTGCCTTTATTTTACTTTGCATCTTTATCACAAAAATACCAAAAATATTATCTTATCATATCTATCAGATCTCACTCTCGTAAGTGGCCGTGTAGGGATTGACAACCCCTATTCGCGTTGGTTGCGAGGATTTATTTGTTTTGTGCAGGTACGAGGGACTCGCGCGTAGCCTCCTACTGGATTGATACCTTGGTTCTCAAAAACTGAGGGAAATACTTACGCTACTTTGCTGCATCATCCCTTCCTCTTCGGGGAAAACCAACGCAGTGCTCAAGAGGTAGCAACTGCGGATGGGAAATGGACGCTAAGTCCAGTTGGATGCCTTGCGTCGCGCAGAAACGGGCCAAGGCGCCTTTGGCAAAATTGGTGCCATTGTCGGTGATGATGGTGTGGTGCACACCGTACCTGACGGTGATATTTGCAATGAAGGTCACAACAGTCGGACCATTCCGTTTCTTGATTGGCTTCGCTTCAATCCATTTGGTGAATTTGTCCACGGCGACCAGCAGATTGGTCATGCCACCGCGTGCTGTCTTGAATGGGCCCACCATGTCCAGCCCCCAGACAGCAAATGGCCAAGTGAGGGGATGGACTTGAGTGAAGAAGTCGGCATATGTTGCTTAGAGCTGAATTTTTGACACCCCTTGCACTTCTTGACCAAGTCCTTGGCGTCATCCAAAGCAGTCGGCCAGAAGAATCCATGGCGGGAAGCTTTGGCGACAAGGGATCTGGAGGACGCGTGGTGGCCACACTCGCCTTGATGGATGTCTCTGAGGATTGCCTTGCCCTTCTCTGGCTCGACGCAGCGCTGGAAAACGCCAGTCACGCTACGCCTGACAAGCTCTCTATTTACTATTGTGTATGCTTCTGCCCGGTGTTGCACTTGCCGGGCCAAGACCTCGTCGGCTAGGTGTTCTCTGCTCTCCAGGAAGTTGAGTATGGGCTGTGCCCATGATGGTGCTTTGACCACTGTCACCACGGCCACTGGTACTAGGGCGGTTGGGTTGGGAGGCGGCGGGTTAGAGCTGGCCGCCGCTTGCTGCGTCATTGAAGTCCCAGGGTCGGGTGCGACTACTGCAGTCCCCGTGCCGCCTGCCCAAGTCCCCGGGCCAACTGCCGTAGCCCCCGGGTCGGGTTCTGAAGTCCCCGGTCCGGGTGCGACTGCTGCAGTCCCCGTGCCGCCTGCCGAAGTTCTCGGGCCGGCTGTTGCAGCCCCCGAGTCAGATCCGACTATTCCGGGAGCAGCCGTCATGAAGATGGATTTTGATTCCGGTGAAGGCTTGATAGACGTCTTGTAGAGGCACTGAAGGGAAATGCCGGCTGGTATTGCTTGTCGGGTGGAGCCGATCCATGCCAGGGCATCAACTTGCTTGTTGTCGGCCCGTGGCACGTGAAGGAACTCGCACCCGTCAAAGTATCCGCTGATCTGTTGGACAAGGAAACGGTAGCTTACCATGTTTGCATCCTTGGTGTCCCAATTGCCAGATGACTGCTAGACTACCAAGTTCGAGTCGACGTAGCATAGAATCCGTCGGATGCCAATCTCCTTGGCCAGTCGGAGTCCGTGTACAAGAGCCTCATACTCGGCCACATTGTTGGAGGCGGCAAAGTGAATTTGCAGTGTGTATCTGAGCTTGTCGCCTTTGGGAGAGGTGAGGACGATGCCGGCTCCTAAACCGGTTCGCATCTTCAAGCCGTCAAAGTGCATCCGCCAATGGGTGGAGTCTGGAGCTGGCGGCAGGTATTGGTTTTCGGCCCAGTCGACGAGGAAGTCAGCCAGTGCTTGGGACTTGATGGTGGTGCATGGCTGGTAGAAGATAGTGTAGGGGGCCAACTCGATGGCCCACTTGGCCACTCGTCCTGATGCATCTCTATTGCCTATGATCTCGGCAAGTGGGGCAGTGCAGACAATCATGACAGAATGCTCTTGAAAGTACTGCTTGAGCTTCTTGGCGGCAAAGTACACGCCATAGCACATCTTCTGGTAGTGGGGGTAATTCTGTTTTGAGGCTGACAGCACCTCACTCAAGTAGTTCACGGGCCTCTGGACCGGCTGTGCCCTGCCGTCTTCTGGGCGCTCTACCACAATGATAGTGCTGACCACTCGGCTGGTGGAGGCGATGTAGAGGAAGATGGGCTCTTTAGCAGCTGGAGCCGCCAGGACAGGCGGCGCAGTCAGCATTTTCTTGAGCTGGAGGCCTCGTCCGCCTTGTGGTTCCACTCGAAGTGAGTAGTTTTCTTCATTAACTGGTACAGGGGAAGAGCCGTCTCGCCCAACCGACTGATGAAGCGGATGATGGACATCAAGCAACCGGTGAACTTCTGGACGTCTCTAAGCCGGGTGGGCATCTCCATCCGCTCAATGGCCTTGATCTTCACAGGGTTGCACTCGATGTCGCATTCTGAGACAAGGAAGCCAAGGAGCTGGCCGACTGGAACTCCGAAGACACACTTCTCCGGGTTGAGCTTGATTTGAAAACAACATAGATTATCAAAGGTCTCCTTGAGATCTTCCAGGAGGGTGCCGCACTTCTCCATCTTCACCACGACATCGTCCACGTAGACGTGGGCATTTCTGCCAAGTTGCTTGAGGAGGCACTTCTGCATGCAACGCTGAAAGGTGGCACCGGCATTTCTCAAGCCGGATGTCATGGTCAGGTAGCAGAAAGCTCCGAATGGTGTGATGACGGTGTGATACATCTCCAACGTATCTATAATTTTTGATTGCTCCATGCTATATTATCTACTGTTTTGAATGTTTATGGGCTTTATTATACACTTTTATATCATTTTTGGGACTAACCTATTAACCCAGAGCCCAGTGCCAGTTTCTGTTTTTACCCTGTTTTAGGGTTTCGAAGAAAAGGAAAATCAAACGGAGTCCAATTGACCTGAAACTTCACGGAACTCATTTTTGGAAGGAAAGAAGCCCAGAAGACTTGGAGTGCACGTCGGGGGATCTGCGAGGAGGTCACGAGGCAGGGGGCGCCCACCCCCTGGGCGCGCCCTCCACCCTCGTGAGCCCCTCGTGGCCCCCCTGACGTACTTCTTCCGCCTATATATCTCCATATACCCTAAAAACATCCGTGAGCACAATAGATCGGGAGTTCCCGCCAGAAGCCTCCGTAGCCACCGAAAAACCAATCTAGACCCGTTCCGGCACCCTGCCGGAGGGGAATCCTTCTCCGGTGGCCATCTTCATCATCCCGGTGCTCTCCATGACGAGGAGGGAGTAGTTCTCCCTCGGGGCTGAGGGTATGTACCAGTAGCTATGTGTTTGATCTCTCTCTCTCTCTCGTGTTCTTGAGGTGGTACGATCTTGATGTATCGCGAGCTTTGCTATTATAGTTGGATCTATGATGTTTCTCCCCCTCTACTCTCTTGTAATGGATTGAGTTTCCCCTTTGAAGTTATCTTATCGGATTGAGTCTTTAAAGATTTGAGAACACTTGATGTATGTCTTGCCGTGCGTATCTGTGGTGACAATGGGATACCATGATTCACTTGATGTATGTTTTGGTGATCAACTTGCGGGTTCCGCCCATGAACCTATGCATAGGGGTTGGCACACGTTTTCGTCGTGATTCTCCGGTAGGAACTTTGGGGCACTCTTTGAGGTTCTATGTGTTGGTTGAATAGATGAATCTGAGATTGTGTGATGCATATCGTATAATCATACCCACGATACTTGAGGTGACATTGGAGTATCTAGGTGACATTAGGGTT
>NC_053025.1:477542362-477553000 GCF_003073215.2 Triticum urartu
ATGACCAAAGATGTCCGATTCTCACGGATGAACTCGATGAGCACGCTTTCCTATTTGAGATCCAGGTTAGCGCTGATGCTGAACTGTTTGGATGAATCGCCAGGGACAAAGTCAACCATCTTAGTATATGTAGCTGATTTGAACTTCAATGCTGGATCATGTTCCGTGGTTGGATTTTTTAAGGAAGTCATGTCTGCCGGATCAGCTTGCTCCTTATAGAATGTTAACTCCTCCGTGGCACAAACCGACTCAGCATAAGCCGCATCGCCTTCTTCACACTCCAAAGAAATCTTTCTACTTCCATGTACTGTGATAGTCCCCTTATGACTTGGCATTTTAAGCTGTAGATAAACATAACATGGCCTTGCCATAAACTTAGCATAAACTAGCTGCCCAAACAGAGCGTGATACGGACTTTTGATCTTCACCACCTCAAATGTCACTGTTTCTGACCTTGAATCGTAGTCATCTCCAAAAGCTACCTCCAAAGCTATCTTACCAACAGGATATGCAGACTTACCAGGCACCACACCATGAAATACTGTGTTTGACGGTTTAAGATCCTTATCTGTCAACCCCATACGGCGGAATGTATCATAATACAAAATATTGATACTACTTCCCCCATCCATGAGCACTTTAGTGAACTTGTATCCCCCAACTTGAGGGGCTACCACCAAGGCCAAATGACCTGGATTATCAACCCAGGGCGGGTGGTCCTCTCTGCTCCACAAAATAGGTTGCTCCGACCAGCGTAAATACTGAGGTACTGCTGGCTCAACAGAGTTGACTACCCTTTTGTGAAGCTTCTGATCACGTTTGCACAAACTAGTAGTGAAGACATGATATTGCCCGCTGTTCAGCTGTTTGGGATTGCTCTGATAACCCGACTGCTACTACTGCTGCTGGTTCCCCTGATGGTTGTAACCTCCCTGGTTGCCTTGGTGTCCTTGATTGACGTATCCGGTTTGATTGCCTGGAAGCGCTGAACCGGAACCACCGCCTCCGTAACCCGGCCCGTGGAAACCTCCTCCTGAACCGCCGGGCGGGCCATTGTCATATTGGAACATATTGGAATTCTTGAAATCCCACATGATATAACAATCTTTCCAGAGATGTGATGCCGGTTTCTCCTTTGATCCATGCTTTGGACAGGGCTGATTTAACAAACGCTCCAAATTGTTGCCTGGACCTCCACCCCTCTGGGGCTGCTTGCCTTTATGGCGCTGGCCATTCTCCTACGCGTTGATATTTGCGACAAAATCCAAACCACTGTCGGCCTTGCGCTTACCAGTGTTCCATGGCCTGCCGGATTGTGTTGTTGGCCTTTGGCATTGCCGGTCTTCTTACCCTTCTCCGGTTTGTCTTCCTCTGAATCCGGATCCTTATTATTATCTGAATCGGCGTATTTAACCAAAGCAGCCATGAGTTTTGACATGTCGTTGCAGTGACGTTTGAGCCTTCCCAACTTCTGTTTCAACGGTTTGAAACCACAATTACCCTCTAACGTTAACACTGCGGTGTCTGCGTTGATACGATCTGACGAATGCAAAATCGCCGAGACCCGTTTGACCCAATGGGTCATGGACTCCCCATCCTGTTGGACACAAGCGGCCAGATCTACAATTGACATCGGCTGCTTACACGTATCCTTGAAGTTCTGGATAAACCGGTACTTCAATTCGGCCCATGATCCAATAGAGTTGATCGGCAAGCTCTTCAACCAAGTGCGAGCTGTTCCTTCCAACATCATGGTGAAATATTTAGCACACACCGCCTCATCCACATCTAACATCTCCATTGCCATCTAATAGCTCTCCACCCACGCCTCTGGCTGCAAATCGGCGGTATAATTTGGTACCTTACGAGGTCCCCTGAAATCCTTGGGTAGTCGCACATTACGCAAAGCAGGAGATAAACACGGTACCCCTAAGGAACTGAACATCGCCCCTGGCTCCACGAAGGCAGTGGGGTGAACTGGA
The DNA here is from genome assembly GCF_003073215.2 of Triticum urartu. NCBI lineage: Eukaryota > Viridiplantae > Streptophyta > Magnoliopsida > Poales > Poaceae > Triticum > Triticum urartu. Next base: position 477,544,345 of record NC_053025.1, read on the forward strand.
GTATGCTGTCGTGCCTCGTGTCTAGCTATCAACTCGGCCTCTCGACGTGCGCGGCCATGATCCACAACATCTTGCGCATTAGCACCTCCCCCAGCCGGGTTGTTCCCTCGTGGCGAATTTCGGCGGCGTGCACTACTGGACACGGCCGGTTCGTCTTCCACGTGTCTGCTATAACTCCGGCTTGGGAGGGGAGTGGAGTGAATCCTCTCACGCTGTGTGAATATGCTTGTTGTTGATTTAGTGCTGTCTGAAGGAGATCCCTGGCCCGACGTGCTTCCACTGCCACTGGTGACTCGTCGTCAGTTGGGAGGGCCGCCAGGCGTGACACAGCGGCCACAATGTTGTCCAACGGGTTGGAATAATGCCCGGGCAGCGTTGATGGTACAACGTTGTTCCGGCGAGGCAGGTCCGTCGTGCGCGGCTGAACCGGCGCTCCTGCTCCCGGCGCCCTCGCCTGGTTTAGTGTGGGTTGGTTGCCAGCTCCTGCACCTGGCGTGTTGAAAAGATTCTGCGGCTCATAAACCGACGGGAGACATGATCGGTACCTTCTTCTCATGACTTCCTCCGAAGCATTCTGATCCAGTCTAATCCGGTAAGCCTGTGCTTCCAACTCGGACCGCTCCGTAGCCATCCTGACGTTCTCTGCTGCCAGGTCCGCTTTGGCCTGGGCTATCTGACCTTTCACCTTTGCAATCTCCGCATCGTGCTGATCCCTGGCTGCTGCGTCTACCTCCACGGACATCAATGTTGCCAGAGCATCGAACAAATCAGATAAGACTTGGGCCGGAGGTGGCGCCGAGCTTCCTGCCCCTGCTGGCGTGGCCGTTGTTGAACCGGAGAGCATTGCTGCGGTGGTAGATGAATGAGGCGCCGATTGTGTGCCGGCCATGAAGATGGCGGCCCGGTTTGGCAGACCGGGGGAATCCGAAATACTGTTGCCCTTGGATCCTCCCTCAATCCGGCCGTCCTGCAACTGGTAAAGCGATTCGGTTTCTCCAGAAGATTCGTCATCCGAGCAGACTACGGTTTCTCCTTCGGACACCGGTCCATCCTCGTGCCCTGATCCATGGATGACACCTACGAAAACATGCCTTGCCTCGGGGGCCGGTTCGCCGATCTTGCCGATGAAGACGTGAATCCCACCAAAGGGGACCCGGTACCCGTGTTCGATTGAATCGGCCTCGGGACCCCATCCTGCGTTGTCGATGTAGAGCTTGCCGCGGTGACTCTTCGTCATCCGGCCCACAACGTATCCCTTAAGTCCATCGAAGCTTCCCTTCAAGAACTCGAAACCATCGTGCGACAGCCCCACGGTGGGCGCCAACTGTCGTGGGTTTGTCACGGCAGATGTCCTCGTGAAAGGACTTAGTTGTGGAACCATCGCTACGGGTTAGCTTAAAGGGGTTAAACCGGACAAGGGGACACAGGAGTTTATACTAGTTCGGCCCCTTCGATGAAGGTAAAAGCCTACGTCTAGTTGTGATTGGTATTGCTAGGGTTTCGAAGGCCAGGGAGCAAATCCGCTTTGTCTAGCTTTCGAGTTGTTGTTCTCTGTCCCTAAACCGCGGCCGGGTCGTCCCTTTATATACATAGGTTGACGCCCGCTGGGCTACAGAGTCCCGAAGCCGGTTCATAAACGTATGCGGTTCGGTCTCTCTCTTTCTATCTTACTATACAAGTTATATGACTGGACCGGTTTACATTTACATATTGTACTCGCCTCTGGGTCCTCCGTAAAGCGCTAGCATCTTTACATCTTCATGGGCTTCTAATCTTCAAAGAGTCAACCCGGCTACCCAAGGCCGGTTTACCTCGAGTAGTAATATCCCCAACAAGTTCCCATAAGCTTGATGGATTCACTAGATGGAACATCATCTAGCACATTTGGCAGGTGCTCTCTTTGCGAGCCGTTAGTCTCATCGAACCGCACATCCACAGTTTCAACCACTTTATAGTGAAAGAGGTTGAAGACTCTGTAGGAGTGCAAATCCTTTCCGTATCCAAGCATAAAACCTTCATGTGCTTTCAGTGCAAATTTTGAAGTGTGATGTGGATCCTTGATCCAGCACCTGGCACCAAATACTCTGAAGTAACTGACATTTGGCTTCTTACCAGTGAGGAGCTCATAGGATGTTTTGTTCAGAAGCTTGTGAAGATAAAAACAGTTGATGATATGGCATGCAGTATCAATGGCTTCAGGCCAGAACTTTCTTGGAGTCTTGTATTCATCGAGCATCGTCCGGGCCATCTCAATAAGTGTTCTGTTCTTGCGTTCCACAACGCCATTCTGCTGCGTGTACGGAGCTGAGAACTCATGAGTGATGCCCACAGTATCAAGATAAGTGTCGAGGCCAGTGTTCTTGAATTCAGTGCCATTGTCACTTCTGATGTGCTTGATCTTGACGCCATAGTTGTTCATGGCTCGATTGGCGAAGCGTCTGAAGACATCCTGCACTTCAGTCTTGTAGAGGATTATATGCACCCATGATATATCTTGAATAATCATCAACAATGACGAAGCCATAGAGACAAGCAGTAGTAGTAAGAGTTGAGTAGTGAGTGGGACCGAAAGAGGTCCATGTGTAGCAGTTCGAAGGGTTGAGTCGTTGTCATGATTGTCTTCGAGGGATGCTTGGCCCTCGTCATCTTTCCAGCTTCACAGGCACCGCATAAGTGATCCTTCTTGAACTTGACGCCCTCGATGCCTATGATATGCTTCTTCTTTGCAAGAGTGTGCAAGTTCCTCATGCCAGCATGCCCTAGCCTCCGATGCCAGAGCCAGCATTCTGAAGCTTTTGCAAGAAGACATACGGCAAGCTGTGGTCCTGCTGAGAAATCTACCACGTACAAATCATCTTTCTGATACCCTTCAAAGACTAGAGACTTGTCAGATTCCATTAGAACAAGGCAACGATATTTTCCAAATATCACAATCATGTTTAAATCGCAAAGCATTGAGACAGACATTAAGTTGAAACCAAGGGATTCAACAAGCATCACTTTATCCATGTGTTGATCCCTTGAGATTGCAACTCTACCTAGACCCAATACCTTGCTTTTACCAGTATCAGCAAATGTGATGTGACTCTTGTCAGATGGACGTAAAGTTGAGTCCATGAGAAGACTTCGCTTGCCAGTCATGTGATTAGTACACCCACTATCAATAATCCATTCTGAAGCAGCTGGTGTCATACCCTACAGTGCAGTTAGGGGGATAGGCTTCACGAAGAGAATTGTGAAGCATAAACATTTGACGAGCAAGTGGATTATGAAAGCTTAGATCGAGGTTAGGACTGATAGGGCAAGTAGCAAGCGACTCAGGAACAAAATACATAATAAGACCATTTGGGCATTTGATCTTGCGCCCTACAAGATGTTTAAGGTCCCCAGCAATAGCTTCAGACGATTTTGATTTTCGGCTGGAGACCTTTCCCTGCAAAAGAGAGTTAAGCTTTCTTAGCCACCCACATCTTCAAGGGTGGCTTCGAAGCAATGAGTCTAAGTGCAGCATCTGAGAACTTTGGCTTTGGAGCCCGCAAAATAGTCTTGCAGGAGGACAATAGTACTCATAAGAATAAACAGAGTAGTTCTTGGTCTATGAACATGGCGGTTTGATGAAACGCGCTCATATTCATAGGCCTGAGTATGGTTTCCCTGCAAAACATTTGCGTTAGTGCGACTCAGGTGAGTCCTCTGTCTGTATGAAGCCTTTGGACCATATGAAGCCTGTGGTCTGGGGTTTGTCTTCTTCACTTGTGGTGTCATGACGACATTCACAGGAAGATTCTCCAACCACTTTTTCGGCACCCAGACTTCATAGGTGGCCCATTCCTGCAGTTAGTACCAATATACCTGGCAAACACTTCACCATTCTGATTCTTAAACATTTTATAGTTTGCATCAAAGGATTCATGAATAACAATGGGATTAGCACAAGTGAAGCCAGATAGGGTGGATGGGTCTACTGAAGGTTCCTTTGCAGCAACCCAAGTGGTTTTGGGGTACTGCTTAGGTTTCCAATAAGAGCCATCAGCATTCATTTTCCTTTCGAATCCAACACTCTCTTTCCTAGGGGATCTTCCTTTTGAGGACATCACATAGTGTTTGATGCCCTTTGAGACTTTTGTACATCCCTGTTTCAAGCAATGTCTTCAACCTAGCATTTTCATCAGCAATAGCAGTGGTATCCTCAGCAGAGGGGTTAGCTACCACATCAATAGTTGAAGATATTGCAATAGTAGCAACAGTAGAATATCCAGCAACAGAAGTAGCGTTGTCACGCTCAATGCATTTAAGACATGGTGGTTCAAATCCTTCATGAGCGGAACTGATCAATTTGGCGCGAAGTGACTTGTTTTCCTTTTGAAGATCTTCATGAGCCGCTCTCAATTTCTCAAGATCTTGCTTCCTTTGAAGATAATCATAGGAAAGCTTTTCATGAGTTGTCGAGAGCATTTCATGACGACTTTCAAGTTCCTCATACTTAACATGAAGATTTTTTATGTCTTCAATTAAGGACTGAGATCGAGTCATTTCAGCATCTAACAGGTCATCGCTTTTGTCTAACAGTTTTTGAGTATGTTCCATAGCTCTTTGTTGTTCAGTTGCAATTTTAGCAAGTGTTTTTAGCTGGGTTTGGAACCACCAATCAGAGTCATCTTCACTGGATGTTTGATAGTGAGTAGTGCGTGATTTTACCTTGGCACCTGAAAGATCGTGGATGTCGCCTAGAGGGGGGGTGAATAGGCGTTTTAAAATAATTACGAGTTATGCTTGAACCAAATGCGGAATACCTAGCCGGTTAATTTGTCAAGCATAAAACTACAAACAACTAGGCTCACCTATGTGCACCAACAACTTATGCCTAAGCAAGATACGACTACTAGGTGATAGCAAGATATATGATAAGAAACATATGGCTATCATAAGTAAAGTGCATAAATAAAGAGCTCGGGTAAGAGATACCGAGCAACGCGGAGACGACGACGTATCCCAAAGTTCAACCCTTGCGATGCTAATCTCCGTTTGGAGCGTGTGGAGGCACAATGCTCCCAAAGAAGCCACTAGGGCCACCGCAATCTCCTCACGCCCTCGCACAATGCAAGATGCCGTGATTCCACTAAGGGACCCTGAGGGCGGTCACCGAACCCGTACAAATGGCAACCCTTGGGGGGCGGTCACCGAACCCGTACACTTTGGCAACCCTGGGGGCGGTCACCGGTACCCGTCAAATTTGCTCGGGGCGATCTCCACAACCTTAATTGAGACCCCGACGCTTGCCCGCGAGCTTACACCACAATGATTGAGCTCCGAACAACACCAACCGTCTAGGGCGCCAAGGCACAAGAAAACAAGCCTCTAGGGTGCCCAAAACACCCAGAGTAATAGCTTCTCAAAACTTCAACTTCCACGTATCACCGTGGAGAACTCAAACCAATGCACCAAATGCAATGGCAAGGGCACACGGAGTGCCCAAGTCCTTCTCTCCCAATCCCACCAAAGCAACTAATGCTAGGGAAGAAAATGAGAGGAAGAACGAAAGAAGAACATGAAGAACTCCAAGATCTAGATCCAAGGGGTTCCCCTCACTTAGAGGAGAAAGTGATTGGTGGAAACGTGGATCTAGATCTCCTCTCTCTTTTCCTTCAAGAACTAGCAAGAATCATTGGAGGGATTGAGAGTTAGCAAGCTCGAAGAAGGTCAACAACGGGGGAAGAACACGAGCTAAAAGGATAAGGTTCATTGGGGAAGAAGACCCCCTTTTATAGGTGGGGAAAAATCCAACCGTTATGCTCACAGCCCGCACAGAGCGGTACTACCGCTAGGGCGGAAGTACCCCTTTTGAAAAAAAACAGCGAGGAGGCAAAGGCCAGAAGAACCGCCGGAGCGGTACTACCGCTCGTCCTCACGATACAACCGCTCGACCTCACGGTTACCGCTCGTCCTCACGGTACTACCGCTCGACCTCACGGTACTACCGCAAATGGTAGCGGTACTACTGCTTGCGAGCGGTACTAAAAAAATACATCCAGGCCTACCACCGCAAGACTTGGGACGAGTTTTTGGTCCGGAGCGGTACTACCGCTGTAGGAGCCGCGGTAGTACTGCTCTGGAGCGGTAGTAAAAAATTACATCCGCTCCAATTCGCGGTAGTACCGCTGCAGCCTTTTCAGAACACCAAAACTGCCACAACTTTTGCAAACGGACTCCGAATTCGATGAAACCAAGTTTGTTGGAAAGCTAGCGACAAGGGCTAACACAATCTTCAAAGAAATATCAATAAGAAGCAAATGAGAAAAGGCCCATAAGAAAATGGTGAGAACCCTTCCTCGGAAAAGACCGGTAAAACCTCCAACACCGAAAACATCATAGAAGATGCATGCGAACTCCGTTTTCGATGAACTCAAGCTTGTCATCAAGATGACCATAAGCTCTAAGACTCACAAAGAGAACCAAACAAGAACCAAGAAAGATGATGCAAGGATGCAATGGTTTGAGCTCTCTACTAACGGTACGATCAAGCTACCAACTTGAGAGCCCCCCTTGATAGTACGGCAAACGATCCTATAACCCGGTCTCCAAACTACCACCATGAGACCGGTAAAATAGAAAACCTATCAAGGGCAAACCTTTGCCTTGCACATGGTCCACTTGAGCTAGATGATGACGATCTTGACTCCCTCAAGTTGGACCACCTTTCTTGATTGCGTTGGCTCGATGAAGACTAGATGATTGCTCCCCCATACTCCACTATGGGTGAGCCACTCTTCGGCACATCTTCACAAGTCCATTGTCACCACAATGGACGGCAAGCTTCAAGCACTTGATCTCTTCGCGATGATCCACTTGAACTTGCACACGGCAATCTTGATGACGATCACCACTTGATGTCATCCTCTCCATGGGTTGAGTGATATCTTCCTCTTGACACAAGCCCATGAACACGTACCTAACCCCACGTAGAACTCTCACATAGACCATGGGTTAGTACACAAAGCACAATGGACAATGCTTACCAAACCATGGGATCACTTGATCCCTCTCGGTACATCTTCTACGCTTTGTGAGTTGATCAACTTGATTCACTCTTGACTTAGTCTTGATCAACCTTGAATCTTTCCAACTCTCTTCATTTGGATGATGTCTTGAAGGTAAACATGAATGATCACACAATCTTCTTCTTCAAGACATGCTTGCAATAAGCTCAACTCTCACATGACCAAGCTTTGGATAATTGCTTCATAGCACCTTGGTCAACACAAACTCTCCTTGAAACCAACACATGTACTCTGATCACACAATCTTCTTCTTCAAGACATGCTTGCAATAAGCTCAACTCTCACATGACCAAGCTTTGGATAATTCCTTAATAGCACCTTGGTCAACACAAACTCTCCTTGAAACCAACACATGTACTCCAAGAAAAGCCTATGGACAAAACCTTCAAATATAACTCAAGGCAACCATTAGTCCATAGAGATTGTCATCAATTACCAAAACCAAACATGGGGGCACCGCATGTTCTTTCAATCTCCCCCATTTTGGTAATTGATGACAATCACTTTCAAGAGAGTTTATACAAGGAATTATGCATCACCATGCACTGCAACAACCAATAATGCATGCGAATGAGATGCAAAAGCTAAGGAAACATAAACCAAAGCTTCTCCACAAAACTCTCTGAAACTTCTCCCCATTAGCATCGATTGCCAAAATGGGCGAAAAGCTTAGAGGGCCAATATAGATTGTGGTCCTCCATAAATTGTGTATTTCTCAACAAGAGAGTGGAATGCAATACACACATCCAACGGTAAATACTTGAAGGAAGACAAACTATATTGAAGCCCAAAGATTGCAAAAGGAAGATATGCCACAAAGACATAACAAAGAGAGAAACAAGCAATCAAGCAATCAAAAGATATCTATTGAAGCAAGCTATCAAAAGATACCAATTGAACCAACTAGGCCAATGATCCTACGAGCCACATGAATAAAAGATATTATGATATGACCAAAGGAGTGTTCTAAAGAAACTAGAGAGGCTCCCCATGATTTGTGCACACATAAGAATATTTGAATTTGGAAACATAGTGCACAAAATAGGATCATAGCTCCCCCAAAATCAATAGAAACTTACAACAAGTGCAAGTGAGCATATAGGAAACTAAGCCTAGTACATGTAACAAACACATGGTTGAGCAATAAGTGAAAGAGGCAACTTAAGAATGGGCTCAACCAAAATGATGTGTGTGAGTCAAGGCAATGCACTTGAGAAGACTAATGTACGGATGAGCATTAAGCATCAATAAAGTCTTGAAAGAATGAGGCAACACAGTGCAAGGCCTATCATTCCCACACACAACAAGCAAATGGGTTCACAAGCTTACTAATAAGCATATAGAGAACCTATGCTTGTGACAACCCGCGGTGAAGATAGAAGATGAAAGGCGCGTCAAGACGAGGGATGCCAATTAAGATGGCAAAAACCTCGTAAAGAAAAGCATGAGGAAAATAATGTTCACCACACAAGAGCGCATCAAGATGCAACGATAGAAGACACGCACTCAAGGCAAAAGCTTTCACGGAGCCACCAAAGAAATAACATAAGAAAGACAAGGTGGACGTGAAAGAAAGGATATCATCTAGAGATGTAATT
>NC_053025.1:477554000-477574642 GCF_003073215.2 Triticum urartu
ATTCTCTGATTTAAATGAATAACCGTCTCGCATCAAACAAGATCCAGATATAATGTTCATGCTTAACGCTGACACCAAATAACAATTATTCAGGTCTAAAACTAATCCTGAAGGTAGATGTAGAGGTAGGGTGCTGACGGTGATCACATCAACTTTGGAACCATTTCCCACGCGCATCGTCACCTCGTCCTTAGCCAATCTTCATTTAATCCGTAGCCCCTGTTTCGAGTTGAAAATATGAGTAACAGAACCAATATCTAATACCCAGACGCTAATACGGGCATTAGTAAGGTACACACCAATAACATGTATATCAAATATACCTTTCACTTTGCCATCCTTCTTATCCGCCAAATACTTGGGGCAGTTCCGCTTCCAGTGAACAGTCCCTTTGCAGTAGAAGCACTCAGTCTCAGGCTTAGGTCCAGACTTGGGCTTCTTCATTTGAGCAGCAACTTGCTTGCCGTTCTTCTTGAAGTTCCCCTTCTTCCCTTTGCCCTTCTTCTTGAAACTAGTGGTCTTGTTGACCATCAACACTTGATGCTCCTTCTTGATTTCTACCTCCACAGCCTTTAGCATTGCGAAGAGCTCGGGAATTGTCTTATCCATCCCTTGCATATTATAGTTCATCACAAAGCTTTTGTAGCTAGGTGGTAGTGATTGAAGAACTCTGTCAATGACACTATCATCAGGAAGATTAACTCCCAGTTGAGTCAAGTGGTTGTGGTACCAAGACATTCTGAGTATATGTTCACTAATAGAACTATTCTCCTCCATTTTGCAGCTGTAGAACTTATTGGAGACTTCATATCTCTCAATCCGAACATTTTCTTGAAATATTAACTACAACTCCTAGAACATCTCATATGCTCCATGGCGTCCAAAACGTCATTGAAGTCCCGATTCTAAGCCGTAAAGCATGGCACACTGAACTATCGAGTAGTCATCATCTCTGCTCTGCCAGACGTTCATAACATCTGGAGTTGCTCCTGCAGCGGGCTTTGCACCTAGCGGTGCTTCCAGAACGTAATTCTTGTGTGCAGAAATGAGGATAATCCTCAAGTTATGTGCCTAGTCTGTGTAGTTGCTACCATCATATTTCAACTTAGCTTTCTCTAGGAACGCATTAAAATTCAAATGAACAGTAGCACGGGCCATTTGTCTACAATAACATAGACATGCAAAATACTATCAGGTACTAAGTTCATGATAAATTAAAGTTCAATTAATCATATTACTTAAGAACTCCCACTTAGATAGACATCCCTCTAGTCATGTAAATGATCACGTGATCCATATCAACTAAACTATGTTCGATCATCACGTGAGATGGAGAATTTTGAAATGGTGAACATCACTATGTTGATCATATCTACTATATGATTCACGCTCGACCTTTCGGTCTCAGTGTTCCGAGGCCATATCTGCATATGCTAGGCTTGTCAAGTTTAACCTGAGTATTCTGCTTGTGCAACACTGGCTTGCACCCATTGTATGTGAACGTAGAGCTTATCACACCCGATCATCACGTGGTGTCTTGGCACGACAAACTGTAGCAATGGTGCATACTCAGGGAGAACACTTGTACCTTCTACCTTGAAATTTAGTGACAGATCATCTTATAATGCTACCATCGTACTAAGCAAAATAAGATGCATAAAGGATAAACATCACATGCAAAAATAAGTGATACGATATGGCCATCATCATCTTGTGCCTTTGGTCTCCATCTCCAACGCACCGGCATGATCACCATCGTCACCGGCTTGACACCTTGATCTCCATCGTAGCATCGTTGTCGTCTCGCCAACTATTTCTTCTACGACTATCGCTACCGCTTAGTGATAAAGTAAGGCAATTACATGGCGATTGCATTTCATATAATAAAGCGACAACCATATGGCTCCTGCCAGTTGCCGACAACTGTTACATAACATGATCATCTCATACAACAATTTATATATCATCACGTCTTGACCATATCACATCACAACATGCCCTGCAAAAACAAGTTAGACGTCCTCTACTTTGTTGTTGCAAGTTTTACGTGGCTGCTATGGGCTCCTAGCAAGAATAGTTCTCACCTACGCATCAAAACCACAATGATTTTTCGTCAAGCGTGTTGTTTTAACCTTCAACAAGGACCGGGCGTAGTCAAACTCGATTCAACTAAAGTTGGAGAAACAGACACCCGCTAGCCACCTGTGTGCGAAGCACATCGGTAGAACCAGTCTCATGAACACGGTCATGTAATGTCGGTCCGGGCCGCTTCATCCAACAATACCGCTTAATCAAAGTAAGAGGTTGCTGGTAAGCAGTATGACTATTATCACCCACAACTCATTGTGTTCTACTCGTGCATATAAGATCTACGCATAGACCTGGCTCTGATACCACTGTTGGGGAACGTAGTATTACAAAAAAATTCCTACGATCACGCAATATATATCTAGGAGAAGCACAACAACGAGCAGGGAGAGTGTGTCCACGTACCCTCGTAGACCGAAAGCGGAAGCGTTTAGTAACGCGGTTGATGTAGTCGAACGTCTTCGCGATCCAACTGATCCAAGTACCGAACGCACGACACCTCCGTGTTCAGCACACGTTCAACTCGATGACGTCCCTCGAGCTCTTTGATCCAGTTGAGGCCGAGGGAGAGTTCCGTCAGCACGACGGCATGGTGACGATGATGATGAAGTTACTCGCGTAGGGCTTCCCCTAAGCACTACAACGATATGACCGAGGTGTGTAACTATGGAGGGGGGCACCGCACATGGCTAAGAGAAACGTGTGTGTCCTTTGGGGTGCCCCCCTCCCACGTATATAAAGGGGGGAGGAGGAGGAGGCCGGCCTAGAGGGGGCGCGCGCCATGGGGAGTCCAACTAGGATTCCCAATCCTAGTTGGAGTCCCCTTCCATCCAAGAGAGGGAGAAGGAGGGAAGGAGGAAGAGGGGAGAAGGGAAGAGGGGGCGCCTCCCCTCTCCTTAGTCCAATTCGAACTATCCATGGGGGGGTGGGCGTGGCCTCCCTTGTGGCCCTCCTCTCCTTTCCACTAGGGCCCATGAAGGCCCATGAACTTCCCGGGTGGGGGTCCAGTAAACCCCAGTACTCTGAAACGACCCGAACCATTCCGGTGTCCGAATGTAACCTTACAATATATGAATCTTTATGTCTCGACCATTTCGAGACTCCTCATCATGTCCGTGATCTCATCTGGGACTCCGAACAAACTTCGGTTCATCAAAACACAAAACTCATAATACAAATCGTCATTGAATGTTAAGTGTGCAGACCCTATGGGTTCGAGAACTATGTAGACATGACCGAGACATATCTCTGGTCAATAACCAATAGCGAAACCTGGATGCTCATATTAGTTCCTACATATTCGACGAAGATTTTTATCGGTCAAACAGCATAACAACATATGTTGTTTCCTTTGTCTTCGGTATGTTACTTGCCCGAGATTCATCGTCGGTATCGTCATACCTAGTTCAATATTGTCACCGGCAAGTCTCTTTACTCGTTCCGTAATGCATCATCCCATGACCAACTCATTAGTCACATTGTTTGCAAGGCTCGTAGTGATGTGCATTACCGAGAGGGCCCACATATACCTCTCCGATACACGGAGTGACAAATCCTAATCTCGACCTATGCCAACACAACAAACACCATTGGAGACACCTGTAGAGCACCTTTATAATCACCAGTTATGTTGTGACGTTTGATAGCACACAAGGCATTCCTCCGGTATTCGGGAGTTGCATAATCTCATAGTCTGAGGAGCATGTATAAGTCATGAAGAAAGCAATAGCACAAAAACTGAACGATCATTATGCTAAGCTAACAGATGGGTCATGTCCATCACATCATTCTCTAATGATGTGACCCTGCTCATCAAATGACAACACATGTCTATGGCTAGGAAACTTAACCATCTTTGATTAACGAGCTAGTTAAGTAGAGGCATACTAGGGACAGTGTGTTTGTTGATATGTCTCCAACATATCTATATTTTTTGATTGTTCCATGCTATTATAGTATCCATCTAGGATGTTTTATATGCATCTATATGCTATTTTATATGATTTTTGGGTCTAACCTATTAACCTAGAGCCTAGTGCCAGTTTTTTGTTTTTTCCTTGTTTTTGAGTTTTACACAAAAGGAATACCAAACGGAGTCCAATTGACGTGCCAATTTTTGATGATTTTTTATGGACCAAAAGAAGCCCCCGGAGTAAAAGAGTTGGGCTAGAAGAGTCCCAGGCCGTCCACGAGGGTGGGGGGCGTGCCCTCCCCCCCACCCGGGGCGCGCCGCCCTATCTCGTGGATGACTCGAGCACCTCCCTGACTTGTTCCCGACGCCAAAAATTCCTATAAATACTGAAACCACTAGAAAATAACCTAGATCAGGAGGTCCGCCACCACAAGCCTCCGTAGCCACCGAAAACCAATCTAGACCCGTTCCGGCACCCTGCCGGAGGGGGGAATCCCTCTCTGATGGCCATCTTCATCATCCCGACGCTCTCCATGACGAGGAGGGAGTAGTTCACCCTCAGGGCTGAGGGCATGTACCAGTAGCTACGTGTTTGATCTCTCTCTCTCTCATGTTCTTGATTCGGCATGATCTTGATGTACCACGAGCTTTGCTATTATAGTTAGATCTTATGATGTTTATCCCCCTCTACTCTCTTGTAATGGATTGAGTTTTCCCTTTGAAGTTATCTTATCGGATTGAGTCTTTAAGAATTTGAGAACACTTGATGTATGTCTTGCATGTGCTTATCTGTGGTGACAATGGCATGTTCACGTGATCCACTTGATGTATGTTTTGTTGATCAACTTGCGAGTTCTGTGACCTTGTGAACTTATGCATAGGGGTTGGCACACGTTTTCGTCTTGACTCTTCGGTAGAAACTTTGGGGCACCCTTTGAAGTTCTTTGTGTTGGTTGAATAGATGAATCTGAGATTGTGTGATGCGTATCGTATAATTATACGCACGGATACTTGAGGTGACATTGGAGTATCTAGGTGATATTAGGGTTTTGGTTGATTTGCGTCTTAAGGTGTTATTCTAGTACGAACTCTAGGATAGATCGAACGGAAAGAATAGCTTCATGTTATTTTACTACGGACTCTTGAATAGATCGATCAGAAAGGATAACTTTGAGGTGGTTTCGTACCCTACAATAATCTCTTCGTTTGTTCTCCGCTATTCGTGACTTTGGAGTGACTCTTTGTTGCATGTTGAGGGATAGTTATATGATCCAATTATGTTATTATTGTTGAGAGAACTTGCAATAGTGAAAGTATGAACCCTAGGCATTGTTTGAACGCATTGCAATACCGTTTTCGCTCACTTTTATCATTAGTTACCTTGCTGTTTTTATATTTTCATATTACAAAAAGTTATATCTACCATCCATATTGCACTTGTACAATTTACCATCGTATTGGGTGTGTTGGGGACACACGAGACTCTTTGTTATTTGGTTGCAGGGTTGCTTGAGAGAGACCATCTTCATCCTACGCCTCTCACGGATTGATAAACCTTAGGTCATCCACTTGAGGGAAATTTTCTACTGTCCTACAAACCTCTGCACTTGGAGGCCTAACAACGTCTACAAGAAGAAGGTTGTGTAGTAGACATCAAGCTCTTTTTTGGCACCGTTGCCGGGGAGGTTAGCGCTTGAAGGTATATCTTTAGATCTTGCAATCGAATCTTTTAGTTTCTTGTTCTGTCACTAGTTTAGTCTATAAAAGAAAACTACAAAAAATGGAATTAACGTTGCCACATATGCTTCATCTTTTTAATGTCTTTCGTGAAAATAAGGATTCCGATAATTGTGCCAAAGTGTTAGAAGAAGAATGTATTAAAATGTTTGGCAATAAATCTTTGGATGATGAGAATGATTGCAATATTGGTAGTATGAATTCTTTGTATACCCATGATGCTAATGATATGCAAAGCCACAAGCTTGGGGATGCTATGTTTGATGAAGGTGATATTTTTTGTCCCCCAAGTTTTGATGAGCAAATTTATTATGATGATAGCATGCCTCCTATTTATGATGATTATATTGATGAAAGTGGGTTTGGAAGAGTGTCAACTTTAGGAAGTAATGATCCCACCTATTTTGGAGAGTGTTGAATCTTATGTGAAAATTATGAAAGTGATTTGAGAGGTCAGTGACTTTTTAGTGATGAATCCACTATTTCAGAAGAAGTTCAATGATTATGTGAACAAAGTTTGCTATCTATGATTATTATTGTGATGACATTGTATGACTATGAAGAATAATAACCATTGAAACTTGTCATCTTGATTTTAAGTTTTCAATTGGATTATGCCTCCACATGATAGTTATTTTGTTTGAGTTGCTCCCACTATCATCCATGACAATAAATTTGCTTATGTGGAGAGTAATAAAATTTCTATGCTTATGCATCATGAAAAGAATGCTTTGTGTGATGGTTATATTGTTGAGTTCATTCATGATTCTACTGAAAATTATTATGAGAGGGGAACATATGCTTTTACATATTGCAATAATATCAAGTTTCCTCTCTATGTGTTGAAAATCTTGAAGTTATCCTTGTTTTACCTTCCTATGCAAGTTGATTCTTGTTCCCACAAGTTGTTTGCTCACAAAATCCCTATGAATAGGAAATGGGTTAGACTTAAATGTGCTAGTCATATTCTTCATGATGCTCTCTTTATGTTTCAATTCTTATCTTTTATGTGAGCATCATTGATATCATCATGCCTAGCTAGGGGCGTTAAACGATAGTGCTTGTTGGGAGGCAACCCAATTTTATTTTTCTTCCTTGCTTTTTGTTCCTGTTTAGTAATAAATAAGTCATCTATCCTCTTTTATGATTGTGTTTTTCATGTTTTAATTAGTGTTTGTGCCAAGTAAAGCCTTTAGGATCTTCTTGGGTGATTGTTATTTGATCTTGCTGTAAATAAATTTTCATTTTTTACCAGAGAGCGATAAAATACCAATTCCAACTGCAGTAGATCGATATACAAATTATTTAGGTCGTCCTAAATTTTCAGAATTTTTGGAGTTAGATAAGTATTCGAAATCTCCAAATTACTACAGACTGTTCTATTTTTGACAGATTCTGTTTTCATTGTGTTGTTTGCTTATTTTGATGAATCTATGAGTAGTATCGGAGGGTATGAACCATAGAGAAGTTGGAATACAGTAGATATTACACCAATGAATTTAGAATAAGTTCACAGTAGTACCTAAGTGGTGAATTATTTTCTTATACTAATGGAGCTTACGAGTTTTCTGTTAAGTTTTGTGTTGTGAAGTTTTCAAGTTTTGGGTAAAGATTCGATGGAATATGGAATAAGGAGTGGCAAGAGCCTAATCTTGGGGATTCCCAAGGCACCCCTAGGTAATATTCAAGGATAACCAAGAGCCTAAGCTTAGGGATGCCCCGGATGGCACCTCCTCTTTTGTCTTCGTTCATCGGTACCTTTACTTGGAGTTATATTTTTATTCACCACATGATATGTGTTTTGCTTGGAGCGTCATTTTGTTTTATTTTGTATTGCTTGATGTTTGAATAAAATACCAAGATCTGAAATTCTTAAATGTTAGAGAGTCTTCACATAGTTGCATAATTATTCAACTACTCATTGATCTTCACTTATATCTTTCGGAGTAGTTTGTCGTTTGCTCTAGTGCCTCATCTTTTAGAGAACGACGGTGGTTTTATTTTGAAGAAATTAATGAACTCTCATGCTTCACTTATATTATTTTGAGAGTATTTAGAACAACATGGTAATTTGCTTTGGTTATGAAATTAGTCCTAATATGATAGGCATCCAAGATGGGTATAATAAAAGCTTTCATATAGAGTGCATTGAATACTATGAGAAGTTTGATACTTGATAATTGTTTTGAGATATGAAGATGGTGATATTAGAGTAGTGCTAGTTGAGTAATCGTGAAATTGAGAAACACTTGTGTTGAGGTTTTGCAAGTCCCGTAGCATGCACGTATGGTAACCGTTGTATGACAAATTTGAAGTATGAGGTGTTCCTTGATTGCCTTCCTTATGAGTGGCGGTCGGGGACGAGCGATGGTCTTTTCCTACCAATCTATCCCCCTAGGAGCATGCGCGTAATACTTTGCTTTGAAAACTTGTAGATTTTTGCAATAAGTATATGAGTTCTTTATGACTAATGTTGAGTCCTTGGATCATACACACTCTCGCCCTTCCACCATTGCCAGCCTCTCTAATACCGCGCACCTTTCGCCGGTATCATACACCCACCATATACCTTCCTCAAAACAGCCACCATACCTACCTATCATGGCATTTCCATAGCCATTCCGAGATATATTGCCATGCAACTTTCCACCATTCCGTTTACTATGACATGCACCATCATTGTCATATTGCTTTGCATGATCATGTAGTTGACATTGTATTTGTGGCAAAGCCACCGTTCATAATTCTTTCATACATGTCACTCATGAGTCATTGCATATCCCGGTACACCACCGGAGGCATTCACATAGAGTCATATTTTGTTCTAAGTATCGAGTTGTAATTCTTGAGTTGTAAGAAAATAAAAGTGTGATGATTCATTGCTACCTCTTGAGCACTTCGTTGGTTTTCCCTTGAAGAGGAAAGGGTGATGCAGCAAGTAGCATAAGTATTTCCCTCAGTTTTGAGAACCAAGTATCAATCAGTAGGAGGCTACGCGGCAGTCCCTCGCACCTGCACAAAACAAATAAATCCTCCGCAACCAACGCGATAAGGGGTTGTCAATCCCTACACGGTCACTTACGAGAGTGAGATCTGATAGATATGATAAGATAATATTTTTGGTATTTTTATAATAAAGATGCAAAGTAAAATAAAAGCAATGAAAATAACAAAGTATTGGAATATTAATATGTGAAGATAGACCCGAGGGCCATAGGTTTCACTAGTGGCTTCTCTCAAGAGCATAAGTATTTTATGGTGGGTGAACAAATTACTGTTGAGCAATTGACAGAATTGAGCATAGTTATGAGAATATCTAGGTATGATCATGTATATAGGCATCACGTCCAAGACAAGTAGACCAACTCCTGCCTGCATCTACTACTATTACTCCACATATCGACCGCTATCCAGCATGCATCTAGAGTATTAAGTTCAACAGAACAGAGTAACACTTTAAGCAAGATGACATGATGTAGAGGGATAAACTCATGCAATATGATGAAAACCCCATCTTGTTATCCTCGATGGCAACAATACAATACGTGCCTTGCTGCCCCTACTGTCACTGGGAAAGGACACCGCAAGATTGAACCCAAAGCTAAGCACTTCTCCCATTGCAAGAAAGATCAATCTAGTAGGCCAAACCAAACTGATAATTCGAAGAGACTTGCAAAGATAACCAATCATACATAAAAGAATTCAGAATAAATATTGTTCATAGATAAACTTGATCATAAACCCACAATTCATCGGTCTCAACAAACACACCGCAAAAGAAGATTACATCGAATAGATCTCCACAGAGAGGGGGAGAACTTTGTATTGAGATCCAAAAAGAGAGAAGAAGCCAGCTAACTAATAACTATGGACCCGAAGGTCTAAGGTAAACTACTCACACTTCATCGGAGAGGCTATGGTGTTGATGTAGAAGCCCTTCGTGGTCGATGCCCCCTCCGGCGGAGCTTCAGAACAGGCCCCAAGATGGGATCTCTTGGATACATAAAGTTACGGCGGTGGAATTAGGGTTATGGCTCTGTATCTGATCGTTTGGGGGTACATAGGTATATATAGGAGGAAGAAGTACGTCGGTGGAGCAACAGGGGGCCCACGAGGGTGGAGGGCGCGCCTGGGGGGGTAGGCGCGCCCCCTACCTCGTGGCCTCCATGTTGGTTGCTTGACGTAGGGTCCAAGTTCTCCTGGGTCTTGTTCGTTCCAAAAATCATTCCCGAAGGTTTCATTCCGTTTGGACTCCGTTTGATATTCCTTTTCTTCGAAACCCTAAAATAGGCAAAAAAAACAGCAATTCTGGGCTGGGCCTCCGGTTAATAGGTTAGTCCCAAAAATAATATAAAAGTGGATAATAAAGCCCAATAATGTCCAAAACAGTAGATAATATAGCATGAGCAATCAAAAATTATAGATACGTTGGAGACGTATCAAGCATCCCCAAGCTTAATTCCTGCTCGTCCTTGAGTAGATAAATGATAAAAACAGAATTTTTGATGTGGAATGCTACTTGGCATAATTTCAATGTAATTCTTCTTAATAGTGGTATGAATATTCAGATCCGAAAGATTCAAGACAAAAGTTCAATATTGACATAAAAATAATAATACTTCAAGCATACTAACTAAGCAATTATGTCTCTTCAAAGTAACATGGCCAAAGAAAGTTATCCCTACAAAATCATATAGTCTGGCTATGCTCTATCTTCACCACACAAAGTATTTAAATCATGCACAACCCCGATGACAAGCCAAGCAATTGTTTCATACTTTTAATGTTCTCAAACCTTTTCAATCTTCACGCAATATATGAGCGTGAGCCATGGACATAGCACTTTAGGTGGAATAGAATGGTGGTTGTGGAGAAGACAAAAGGGAGAAGATAGTCTCACATCAACTAGGCGTATCAACGGGCTATGGAGATGCCCATCAATAGATACCAATGTGAGTGAGTAGGGATTGCCATGCAATGGATGCACTAGAGCTATAAGTATATGAAAGCTCAAAAAGAAACTAAGTGGGTGTGCATCCAACTTGCTTGCTCACGAAGACCTAAGGCATTTTGAGGAAGCCCGTCATTGGAATATACAAGCCAAGTTCTATAATGAAAATTCCAACTAGTATATGAAAGTGATAACAAAGGAGACTCTCTACTATGAAGATCATGGTGCTACTTTGAAGCACAAGTGTGGTAAAAGGATAGTAGCATTATCCCTTCTCTCTTTTTCTCTTTTTTTTATTTGGGCCTTTTCTATTTTTTATGGCCTCTTTTTTTCGTCCGGGGTCTCATCCCAACTTGTGGGGGGATCATAGTCTCCATCATCCTTTCCTCACCGGGACAATGCTCTAATAATGATAATCATCACACTTTTATTTTCTTACAACTCAAGAATTACAACTCGATACTTAGAACAAAATATGACTCTATGTGAATGCCTCCGGTGGTGTACCGGGATATGCAATGACTCATGAGTGACATGTATGAAAGAATTATGAACGGTGGCTTTGCCACAAATACAATGTCAACTACATGATCATGCAAAGCAATATGACAATGATGGTGCATGTCATAGTAAACGGAATGGTGGAAAGTTGCATGGCAATATATCTCGGAATGGCTATGGAAATGCCATGATAGGTAGGTATGGTGGCTGTTTTGAGGAAGGTATATGGTGGGTGTATGATACCGGCGAAAGGTGCGCGGTATTAGAGAGGCTGGCAATGGTGGAAGGGCGAGAGTGTGTATGATCCAAGGACTCAACATTAGTCATAAAGAACTCATATACTTATTGCAAAAATCTACAAGTTTTCAAAGCAAAGTATTACGCGCATGCTCCTAGGGGGATAGATTGGTAGGAAAAGACCATCGCTCGTCCCCGACCGCCACTCATAAGGAAGACAATCAATAAATAAATCATGCTCCAACTTCATCACATAACGGTTCACCATACGTGCATGCTACGGGAATCACAAAATTTAACACAAGTATTTCTCAAATTCACAACTACTCAACTAGCATGACTCTAATATCACCATCTCCATATCTCAAAACAATTATCAAGTATCAAACTTCTCATAGTATTCAACACACTCATAAGAGAATTTTATTATTAATCTTGTATACCTAGCATATTAGGATTATTTAAGCAATTTACCATGATATTTAAGACTCTCAAAATAATCTAAATGAAGCATGAGAGATCAATAGTTTCTATAAAACAAATCCACCACCGTGCTCTAAAAGATATAAGTGAAGCACCAGAGCAAAACTATACAACTCAAAAGATATAAGTGAAGCACATAGAGTATTCTAATAATTTCCGAATCATGAGTGTCTCTGTCAAAAGGTGTGTACAACAAAGATGATTGTTGTAAACTAAAAAGCAAAGACTCAAATCATACAAGACGCTCCAAGCAAAACACATATCATGTGGTGAATAAAAATATAGCTCCAAGTAAAGTTACCAATAGAAGTAGACGAAAGAGGGGATGCCATCCGGGGAATCCCCAAGCTTTGGCTTTTAGGTGTCCTTATATTATCTTGGGGGTGTCATGGGAATCACCAAGCTTAGGCTCTTGCCACTCCTTGTTCCATAATCCATCAAATCCTTACCCAAAACTTGAAAACTTCACAACACAAAACTTAAAGTAGAAAATCCCGTGAGCTCCGTAGCGAAAGAAAACAAAAGACCACTTCAAGGTACTGTAATAAACTCATTCTTTATTTATATTGGTGTTAAACCTACTGTATTACAACTTCTCTATGGTTTATAAACTATTTTACTAGCCATAGATTCATCAAAATAAGCAAACAACACACGAAAAACAGAATCTGTCAAAAACAGAACAGTCTGTAGTAATCTGAAGCTAGCGCAAGATCTGGAACCCCAAAAATTCTAAAATAAATTTCTGGACGTGAGGAATTTATCTATTAATTATATGAAAAAAGAATTAACTAAATATCACCTTCCAAATAAAAATGGAAGCAGTTCTTGTGAGCGCTAAAGTTTCTGTTTTTTACAGCAAGATCAACAAGACTTTCCCCAAGTCTTCCCAACGGTTCTACTTGGCACAAACACTAATTAAACACAAAAAATACTACCAAAACAGAGGCTGAACAATTTATTTATTACTAAACAGGAGCAAAAATCAAGGAATAAAAATAAAATTGGGTTGCCTCCCAACAAGCGCTATCGTTTAACGCCCCTAGCTAGGCATAACAAGCAAGAATAGATCTAGGTATTGACATCTTTGGTAGGCAATCCATAAGTGGATATCATAATAGATTCATAACGTAATTTAATTTTCTTTCAAGGAAAGTGTGATGATTATAAGGTAGATCTAGGTATTGCCATCTTTTGTGGGCAATCCATAGCTAGCTCTCATAATAGATTCATATGGTAATTTAATTTTCTTTCTAGGAAAGTGTTCCATGCCTTTCCTTAACAGAAATTGGAATCTAATATTTCCTTCCTTCATATCAATAAGTGCACCAATCGTTCTAAGGAAAGGTCTACCAAGAATAATAGGGCAAGAAGGATTGCAATCTATATCAAGAACGATAAAATCTACGGGCACATAATTCCTATTTGCAACAATAAGAACATCATTAATTCTTCCCATAGGTTTCTTAATAGTGGAATCCGCAAGATGCAAGTTTAGAGAGCAATCATCAAAATCACGAAAATCTAGCAAATCACATAAAGTTTTGGGAATAGCAGAGACACTAGCACCCAAATCACACAAAGCATAAAACTCATAATATTTAATTTAATTTTAATAGTAGGTTCCCACTCATCATAAAGTTTTCTAGGGATATAAACTTTCAACTCAAGTTTTTCTTCATAAGATTGCATCAAGGCATCAACGATATGTTCGGTAAAGGCTTTATTTTGAATATAAGCATGAGGAGATTTTAGCAAGGATTGCAACAAGGAAATACAATCAATCAAAGAGAAATTTTCATAATTAAATTTCTTGAAATCCAATATAGTGGGTTTAGCATCATCTAGGGTTTTATCTCTTCAATCCCACTTTTATCGATTTCATCATCAAGACCTACATACTCCAAAATTTTAGAACGCCTTCTAGGTAAAGGTGGATCATATTCAGTCCCGTTATTATCAAGATTAATATTGCAAAACTAAGATTTAATAGGGGACACATCATAACTTTTAGATCTTCATCTTTATTATCATGGAAACTAGAAGAACACGCTCTTATAAAGGAATCTTTCTTAGCATGTATCCTAGCGGTTCTTTCTTTGCACTCATCAACGGAAATTCTCATGGCTTTGAGAGACTCACTGATATCATGCTTAGGAGGAATAGATCTAAGTTTCAAAGAATCAACATCAAGAGCAATTCTATCCACGTTTCTAGCCAAATCATCAATCTTAAGCAATTTTTCTTCAATAATAGCATTAAAATTCTTTTGCGAAGAAATAAATTCTTTAATAGTAGATTCAAAATCAGAGGGCATCTTATTATAATTTCCATAAGAATTGTTGTAGGAATTACCATAATTATTAGAGGGATTACTAGGATAAGACCTAGGATTGAAATTTTCTCTATATGCATTGTTACCAAAATTGTTCCTACCAACAAAATTCACATCCATAGATTCATTATTATTCTCAATCAAAGTAGACAAAGGCATATCATTAGGATCAGAAGAAACACTTTTATTATCAAATAATTTCATAACTTCATCCATCTTTCCACTCAAAACATTAATTTCTTCTATTGCATGCACTTTTTTATTAGTGGATCTTTTAGTGTGCCATTGAGAATAATTAACCATAATATTATCTAGGAGTTTAGTAGCATCTCCTAAAGTGATTTCCATAAAAGTGCCTCCCGCAGCCGAATCTAAAAGATTTCTTGAAGCAAAATTCAATTCGGCATAAAATTTTTGAATAATCATCCACAAATTCAAACCATGAGTAGGGCAATTACGTATCATTAATTTCATTCTCTCCCAAGTTTGTGCAACATGTTCATGATCAAGTTGCTTAAAATTCATAGTATCATTTCTAAGAGAGATGATCTTAGCGGGAGGAAAATACTTAGAGATAAAAGCATCTTTGCACTTGTTCCATGAATCAATACTATTTTTAGGCAAAGATGAAAACCAAGCTTTAGCAAGATCTTTAAGCGAAAAAGGAAATAGCTTCAATTTAACAATATCATTATCGACATCTTTCTTCTTTTGCATGTCACACAAATCAACGAAGCTATTTAGATGGGTAGCGGCATCTTCACTAGGAAGGCCGGAAAACGGATCTTTCATGACAAGATTCAGCAAGGCAGCATTAATTTCACAAGATTCAGCATCGGTAAGAGGAGCAATCGGATTGCTAATAAAACCATTGTTTTTGGTATTGGTGAAGTCACACAATTTAGTATTATCTTGAGCCATCGCGACAAACAAGCAATCCAACACACGAGCAAACAAGCAAACGGGCAAAAAGAGGCAAACGGAAAAGAGAGGGAGGATAGAGAGAGAGGGGGCGAATAAAACGGCAAGGGTGAAGTGGGGGAGAGCAAAACAAGAGGCAAATGGCAAATAATGTAATGCGGGAGATAAGGGTTTGTGATGGGTACTTGGTATGTTGACTTATGCGTAGACCTCCCCGGCAACGGCGCCAGAAATCCTTCTTGCTACCTCTTGAGCACTGCGTTGGATTTCCCCGAAGAGGAGAGGATGATGCAGCAAAGTAGCGTAAGTATTTCCCTCAGTTTTTGAGAACCAAGGTATCAATCCAGTAGGAGGCTACGCGCGAGTCCCTCGCACCTGCACAAAACAAATAAATCCTCGCAACCAACGCAATAAGGGGTTGTCAATCCCTACACGGTCACTTACGAGAGTGAGATCTGATAGATATGATAAGATAATATTTTTGGTATTTTTGTGATAAAGATGCAAAGTAAAATAAAAGAAATGAAAATAACTAAGTATTGGAAGATTTAATATGATGAAGATAGACCCGGGGGCCATAGGTTTCACTAGTGGCTTCTCTCAAGAGCATAAGTATTTTACGGTGGGTGAACAAATTACTGTTGAGCAATTGACAGAATTGAGCATAGTTATGAGAATATCTAGGTATGATCATGTATATAGGCATCACGTCCGAGACAAGTAGACCGACTCCTCCCTGCATCTACTACTATTACTCCACTCATCGACCGCTATCCAGCATGCATCTAGAGTATTAAGTTCAAGATAACAGAGTAATGTTTTAAGCAAGATGACATGATGTAGAGGGATAAACTCATGAAATATGATGAAAATCCCATCTTGTTATCCTCGATGGCAACAATACAATACGTGCCTTGTTGCCCCTACTGTCACTGGGAAAGGACACCGCAAGATCGAACCCAAAGCTAAGCACTTCTCCCATGGCAAGAAAAACCAATCTAGTAGGCCAAACCAAACTGATAATTCGAAGAGACTTGCAAAGATAACCAATCATACATAAAAGAATTCAGAGAAGATTCAAATATTATTCATAGATAGACTGGATCATAAACCCACAATTCATCGGTCTCTACAAACACACCGCAAAAGAAGATTACATCGAATAGATTTCCACAAGAGAGGGGGAGAACTTTGTATTGAGATCCAAAAAGAGAGAAGAAGCCATCTAGCTAATAACTATGGACCCGAAGGTCTGAGGTAAACTACTCACACTTCATCGGAGAGGCTATGGTGTTGATGTAGAAGCCCTCCGTGATCGTTGCCCCCTCCGGTGGAGCTCCAGAACAGGCCCCAAGATGGGATCTCGTGGATACAGAAAGTTACGGCGGTGGAATTAGGGTTTTGGCTCTGTATATGATCGTTTGGGGGTATGTAGGTATATATAGGAGGAAGAAGTGCGTTGGTGGAGCAACAGGGGGCCCACGAGGGTGGAGGGCACGCCTGGGGGGTAGGCGCGCCCCCTACCTCGTGGCCTCCCTGTTGGTTGCTTGACGTTGGGTCCAAGTCTCCTGGGTCTTGTTCGTTCCAAAAATCACGTTCCCGAAGGTTTCATTCCGTTTGGACTCCGTTTGATATTCCTTTTCTTCAAAACCCTAAAATAGGCAAAAAAAATAGCAATTCTGGGTTGGGCCTCCGGTTAGTAGGTTAGTCCCAAAAATAATATAAAAGTGTATAATAAAGCCCAATAATGTCCAAAACAGTAGATAATATAGCATGGAGCAATCAAAAATTATAGATACGTTGGAGACGTATCAAACCTGCAAAAACAAGTTAGACGTCCTCTACTTTGTTGTTGCAAGTTTTACGTGGCTGCTACGGGCTGAGCAAGAACCGTTCTTACCTACACATCAAAACCACAACGATAGTTCGTCAAGTTAGTGTTTTTTTAACCTTCTCAAGGACCGGGCGTAGCCACACTCGGTTCAACTAAAGTTGGAGAAACTGACACCCCCAGCCACCTGTGTGCAAAGCACGTCGGTAGAACCAGTCTCGCGTAAGCGTACGCGTAATGTCGGTCCGGCCGCTTCATCCAACAATACCGTCACCAAAGTATGACATGCTGGTAAGCAGTATGACTTGTATCGCCCACAACTCACTTGTGTTCTACTCATGCATATAACATCTACGCATAAACCTGGCTCGGATGCCACGTGTTGGGGAACGTAGTAATTTCAAAAAAATTCCTACGCACACGCAAGATCATGGTGATGTATAGCAACGAGAGGGGAGAGTGTTGTCTATGTACCCTCGTAGACCGAAAGCGGAAGCGTTAGCACAACGCGGTTGATGTAGTCGTACGTCTTCACGGCCCGACCAATCAAGCACCGAAACTACGGCACCTCCGAGTTCTAGCACACGTTCAGCTCGATGACGATCCCCGGACTCCGATCCAGCAGAATGTCGGGGAAGAGTTCCGTCAGCACGATGGCGTGGTGACGATCTTGATGTTCTACCGTCGCAGGGCTTCGCCTAAGCACCGCTACAATATTATCGAGGATTATGGTGGAGGGGGGCACCGCACACGGCTAAGAGATCAATGATCAATTGTTGTGTCTATGGGGTTCCCCCTGCCCCCGTATATAAAGGAGCAAGGGGGAGGAGGTGCGGCCAGGCAAGGGGCGCGCCAGGAGGAGTCCTACTCCCACCGGGAGTAGGACTCCCCCCTTTTCCATGTGACTTGGGTGGAAGGAGAGAGAGAGGAGAAAGGAAAGGGGGGGCGCCGCCCCCCTCCTTGTCCAATTCGGACTTGGGGAGGGGGGGGGGAAGGGGCGCAAGGCTGCCCCTTGGCCTCCTCTCTACTTCCTCCACTAGGCCCATTAAGGCCCATTAGGTTACCGGGGGGTTCCGGTAACCTCCCGGTACTCCAGTAAAATGCCGATTTCACCCGGAACACTTCCGATGTCCAAACGTAGGCTTCCAATATATCAATCTTCATGTCTCGACCATTTCGAGACTCCTCGTCATGTCCATGATCACATCCGGGACTCCGAACAACCTTCGGTACATCAAAACATATAAACTCATAATGAAACTGTCATCATAACGTTAAGCGTGCGGACCCTACGGGTTCGAGAACAATGTAGACATGACCGAGACACGTCTCCGGTCAATAACCAATAGCGGAACCTGGATGCTCATATTGGCTCCTACATATTCTACGAAGATCTTTATCGGTCAGACCGCATAACAACATACGTTGTTCCCTTTGTCATCGGTATGTTACTTGCCCGAGATTCGATCGTCGGTATCTTAATACCTAGTTCAATCTCATTACCGGCAAGTCTCTTTACTTGTTCTGTAATACATCATCCCGCAACTAACTCATTAGCTGCAATGCTTGCAAGGCTTAAGTGATGTGCATTACTGAGAGGGCCCAGAGTTACCTCTCCGACAATCGGAGTGACAAATCCTAATCTCGAAATACGCCAACCCAACATGTACCTTTGGAGACACCTGTAGAGCACCTTTATAATCGCCCAGTTACGTTGGGACATTTGGTAGCACACAAAGTGTTCTTCTGGTAAACTGGAGTTGCATAATCTCATGGTCATAGGAACATGTATAAGTCATGAAGAAAGCAATAGCAACATACTAAACGATCAAGTGCTAAGCTAACAGAATGGGTCAAGTCAATCACATCATTGTCCTAATGATGTGATCCCGTTAATCAAATGACAACTCATGTCTATGGCTAGGAAACATAACCATCTTTGATCAACGATCTAGTCAAGTAGAGGCATACTAGTGACACTCTATTTGTCTATGTATTCACACAAGTATTATGTTTCCGGTTAATACAATTCTAGCATGAATAATAAAATTTTATCATGATATAAGGAAATAAATAATAACTTTATTATTGCCTCTAGGGCATATTTCCTTCAGATTACTCTCTGTAGTTGATGCTAGTTGGTTTATTTGGTGGAAGATCATATGTTCAGATCCTTTATGCATATTAATACCCCTCTGATTATGAACATGAATATGATTTGTGAGTAGTTACGTTTGTTCCTGAGGACATGGGAGAAGTCTTGCTATAAGTAGTGATGTGAATTTGGTATTCATTCGATATTTTGATGACATGTATGTTGTCTCTCTTCTAGTGGTGTCATGTGAACGTCGACTACATGACACTTCACCATTGTTTGGGCCTAGGGGAAGGCATTGGGAAGTAATAAGTAGATGATGGGTTGCTAGAGTGACAGAAGCGTACACCCTAGTTTATGCGTTGCTTCGTAAGGGGCTGATTTGGATCGATATGTTTCATGCTATGGTTAGGTTTACCTTAATACTTCTTTTGTAGTTGCGGATGCTTGCAAGAGGGGTTAATCATAAGTGGGATGCTTGTCCAAGTAAGGGCAGTACCCAAGCACCGGTCCACCCACATATTGAAGGAAATATGCCCTAGAGGCAATAATAAAGTTATTATTTATTTCCTTATATCATGATAAAATTTTATTATTCATGCTAGAATTGTATTAACCGGAAACATAATACATGTGTGAATACATAGACAAACAGAGTGTCACTAGTATGCCTCTACTTGACTAGCTCATTGATCAAAGATGGTTATGTTTCCTAACCATAGACATGAGTTGTCATTTGATTAACGGGATCACATCATTAGGAGAATGATGTGATTGACTTGACCCATTCCATTAGCATAGCACTTGATCGTTTAGTTTGTTGCTATTGCTTTCTTCATGACTTATACATGTTCCTATGACTATGAGATTATGCAACTCCCGTTTACCAGAGGAACACTTTGTGTGCTACCAAACGTCACAACGTAACTGGGTGATTATAAAGGTGCTCTACAGGTGTCTCCAAAGGTACTTGTTGGGTTGACGTATTTCGAGATTAGGACTTGTCACTCCGATTGTCGGAGAGGTATCTCTGGGCCCACTCGGTAATGCACATCACTATAAGCCTTGCAAGCATTGCAACTAATGAGTTAGTTGCGGGATGATGTATTACGGAACGAGTAAAGAGACTTGCCAGTAACGAGATTGAACTAGGTATTGAGATACCGACGATCGAATCTCGGGCAAGTAACATACCGATGACAAAGGGAACAACATATGTTGTTATGCGGTTTGACCGATAAAGATCTTCGTAGAATATGTAGGAGCCAATATGAGCATCCAGGTTCCGCTATTGGTTATTGACCGAGACGTGTCTCGATCATGTCTACATAGTTCTCGAACCCGTAGGGTCCGCACGCTTAAAGTTCGATGACGGTTATATTATGAGTTTATGTGTTTTGATGTACCGAAGGAGTTCGGAATCCCGAATGAGATCGGGGACATGAAGAGGAGTCTCGAAATGGTTGAGACGTAAAGATCGATATATTGGACGACTATATTTGGACATCGGAAAGGTTCTGAGTGATTCGGGTATTTTCGGGAGTACCGGGA
>NC_053025.1:477575642-477589442 GCF_003073215.2 Triticum urartu
AAGAGAGCAACTGATTTAAGGATCATTTAATATCAGGTTCTTACAGAGAAGAATACTGTACTGTCCCAGGAGCTGGAAAAGTGCAAGGCCCAACTAGAGGCCGCACTAGCCGCAGCAGGGGAGTCCAAAGAGACCCCCTCAGGTAAGATACACTTCGAAAGATTAGTATTGTGCGGTGTGGTGTGCAAATCTGACAAATCATATTGCAGATGGCGCCGGACTCGATCCGGACAAACAACAACTCTTACGCCAGCTAAAGGCCGGTGAGAGTATGTTGACAAGGGTGAGGCGAGAGAAGAATGATCTTCAGGATGCCAACACCAAGCTGGACGTCGAACTTAAAGATGTTCGTGGCCAGCTGTCGGACTCCACGAGGGAGAATCAACGGCTTCGACGCGACATATTCAGTAAGTGCTTGAACGAACTTTGAAAAAAGAGAGTTCGGTGAGGAAGTCGACTAACAGAGTAATGTCTGTAGGTATGCTCATAGGTCGTCCTGCAGAGGAGATGCCCAGTTCTACGGGTGACCTTCTTCCCGAACTCATGCAACTGCACAAGCGAATTCGGCAGGCGATGCGAGGTGTTGCCCAAGCCTTATGGCCTGCCCACTCCATGCCCGAGGGCCTTGGAGAGCTTGCGGAGAAGCTGAAGGGAGCTCGGCGGCGCTTCCGGTTGTGGAAGATATCGGCCTGCCGACAAGGCACTAGGGAAGCCTGGGCCATGGTGAAGACCCGTTTTACGAAG
Source organism: Triticum urartu (assembly GCF_003073215.2). Lineage (NCBI taxonomy): Eukaryota > Viridiplantae > Streptophyta > Magnoliopsida > Poales > Poaceae > Triticum > Triticum urartu. The sequence goes on from NC_053025.1 coordinate 477,576,387, forward strand.
TCTGACCCAAACCACATGGCCGAGGTCGGACCAGTGGGGCCTGACGGGAAGGAGATCCCTGTGAGCTTAGTATACGGCCAAGTAGAGTTGGCCGCGAAGTATTCCCAGCAGGACTGTAAATTAGACAGCCTGTTAGATGGTATAGAAGAGGAATACAATCAGTCAATGACTATGTAATTTTGAATTGACATGTGTAATGCCTTCTAGCCGGATTGTAGATCGTTTGTCGTTGCCGACCTTTTCGCTTCGACCTCAGGACCTGACGGTCCGGAGTGTGTCCGAATACCCGACCGGTTATGTAAGAACCGGGGTATGCATGGAGACCAGGCGTAGGGGTCATTAGTGCTTTATCAGACAAGTGCCCAACTAGTTATGTTATATTACATGGTTAGTAAGAAACATCTTCCAGAGAGAATAGTTCCGTTAGGGGTTCCTTTCTCTGGGAGGCATGCCCTAAAGTCATGTCCGGACTGCGTAAAAAAGACGCAGAAACATCTGGGGGCGCATATAAAAGTAAAAAGATCATCTTTTATTTCACCGACCGAATATTCCCTTAAGAACGCTAGCTTTCGGCTTCACCCAGTCTGAGGTACACATCCGGCTGACCCGGCAGTAACAATCGCAGAGGTGCTCCCTTTACCACCTAGCCGAACAATCGGGAACGTAGGGGTAAGCACAGGAGCCAGGCAACCCAGCTTGGCCAAAACTTAAGTCATATCGATGCATATAATGGTGAAGAAAAAGGTACATGCGGAAGTTTGACGCATGTGTTGGGCGTGAAGCCCGTATAAATAAGCTTCTGTTAAAGAAGCCCCCAGGTTTAATGAGCGCGAGTGGCGCGTCACTAGATGAGCCTTTAAGGGCTATAAAAGAAAAGAGGGGAAGGAGAGAAATGTAAGACAGAAAAATGCAAAAAATGGACAGAGGAAGGAGACGAACACAGAGTCCGGCGCTAGGCATAGAATCTTCGGAGACGGGTGGCGTTCCACGGGTTCGGCTCGAGTCGGTTATCCGACGCATCTCGCAGGCGGTACGCCCCGCCAGTCAGGACTTGGTCGATTATGAATGGACCTTCCCACTTGGGCTTGAGTTTGTCCTTTTTCTTATCCGGCAGGCGTAGAACTAGTTCGCCAACATTGTAATTTTTGGCCCGTACTTCTCTGCTTTGATATCTTCGGGCCTGCTGTTGATAAAATGCGGAACGGGCTTTTGCCACAGTCACGCTCCTCCTCCAAGGCGTCCAAGTTGTCCTGCCGATCGAGCTCGGCTTCTCTTTCTTCGTACATGCGCACTCTAGGTGAGTCATGAATTATGTCGCAGGGCAGAACTGCCTCTGCGCCGTACACCAAAAAATGGTGTGTATCCGGTGGTGCGATTTGGCGTGGTCCGCAGCCCCCATAGCACGGAGTCGAGCTCCTCTACCCAGTGCGTGTTAGATTCCTTGAGGGACCGCACAGTCTGGGTTTAATGCCGCTCATTATAAGACCATTTGCACGTTCGACCTGGCCGTTGGTTTGTGGGTGATAGACAGAAGCATAATCGAGCTTGATGCCCATGTTTTTGCACCAGAGTTTTACCTCGTCGGCGGTAAAGTTTGTACCGTTATCGGTTATGATGCTGTGGGGACGCCATAGGTGTACCACCCCCGGATATGAAGTCTATCACAGGTCCGGATTCAGCCGTTTTTAACAGGCTTGGCTTCTATCCATTTGTGAATTTGTCCACCATGACCAGTAAGTATTTTTTCCTATCGGTCCCACCTTTAAGGGGTCGACCATGTCAAGCCCCGACCAGCAAAAGGCCAGTGATGGGTATAGTTTGGAGTGCGGTGGGTGGCATATGGCTTTTGGTTGGCAAAAAAGTTGCAACAGCGCATCGTTGGACTAAGTCCTGAGCGTGTCTGCCCGGGCCGTTGGCCAATAAAAGCCTGTATCGGAAGCCTTGCTAACAAGGGACCGAGCAGACGGCGTGGTGACCACGAGTCCGGCATGAATTTTCAGCCAGAAGGTTCCGCCCTTCCCTCTTCGGAGATGCACCTTTGAAGGACTCCGGTAGTGCTTTTCTTATAAAGCCTCTCCCTCATGGACCTCTATAGGCTTAGATCGCCGCACTATGCAGCGGGCCTCGTTTTGGTCCTCCGGGAGTTCCTGCCTAGTAAGGTAGGCTAGGAATGGTTCTGTCCACGGGGCGATGACCGCCCATTATTACGTGGGCTGAAGGTGTAATTTCATTGGCAGAGCCTCCAATTGTGTCAGATTGTTCGGCGTTCAGTGGTGCGGCTGGGTCCGGGCTGTTATTTACGGTTCCCCTCCATGTTATCGGAGCTTTGAACAATCTTTCCAAAAAGATGTTGGGGGACTAGCATCGCGTTTTGCTCCGATGCGTGCCAGGACGTCCGCTGCTTGATTGTTTTCTCGGGCTATATGGTGAAACTCCAGCCCTTCGAACCGAGCTGACATTTTTAGGAAGGCAGTTGCGGTAAGGCCATTTTTGGGTCCTTGGCGTCGAAGTCTCCATTTATTTGGGATAATTGCGAGGTTTGAATCCCCGCGTACCTCTAGGCGCTGGATACCCATGGATACTGCTATCCCGGAGACCATGTAGGAGGGCCTCATATTCGGCTGCATTGTTGGAATCCATGTACATGATCTGGAGCACATTATTGGACTGTGTCTCCTGTGGGGGACGTCGGGACGACGCCAGCCCCCAGTCCGGCCAACATTTTGGAGCCGTCGAAATGCATAATCCAGTTTGAATATGTGCCGTACTCTTTAGGGAGCTCGGCCTCCGTCCATTCTGCGACGAAGTCGGCCAAAACTTGCGATTTAATAGCTCGCCATGGCTTATAGGTTATATCGAACGGGAGAAGCTCGATGGCCCATTTTGCAATCCGGCCCGTTGCGTCGCGGTTGTTGATAATATCGTTGAGTGGTACTTCCGAGGCTACTGTTATGGAACACTCTTGAAAGTAGTGTCGTAGCTTCCGGGATGCCATGAATACCGCGTATGCAATCTTTTGATAATGCGGGTACCGTGATTTGCATGGAGTGAGAACAGTGGATACGTAGTAGACCGGACTTTGAAGGGGGAATTTGTGTCCGTCCGTTTCCCGCTCGACAACGAGCACTATGCTGACAACTTGATGTGTTGCTGCAATGTACAATAACATTGGTTCGCTGGTGTTCGGCGCGGCCAGGACTGGGTTTGTTGCCATTATGGATTTTATTTCATCAAGTCCGGCCGTGGCGGCCTCCGTCCACTCAAAGTGTTCGGTGCGCCGAAGGAGCGATAGAGGGGTAGTGCCTTTTCTCCAAAGCGGGAGATGGAAGCGGCTTAAAGCGCCACGCATTCCAGTTAATTTTTTGTATTTGTTTGAAGGTCCTTTGGATATCCAATTGTGACAAAGCTCGATCTTGGCTGGATTAGCTTCAATTCCTCGGATACAATGAAGCCCCAAGAGCTTTCCGCTGAACAGCCGAAGACGCATTTTTCCGGGTTGAGCTTGATATCGTATTTTCGAGGTTATCGAAAGTACCTCAAGTCGTCTATTAGAGATTCGACATGTCTTGAATTTGATCGACCACAATCCACATATCATCCACATACACCTCCACTGTTTTGGCCGATTTCGATTTGCCAGACATGTCTGGATCATGGCGCTGATTGCGCCGGTGTTTTCAGCCCGAAGGGCATTGTGTTTGAAGCAGAATGGGCCGTATTGGTGTGAAATGCTTGTTGCAGTCTTGGTCTAATTCCTGCCATCCTTGATTTGATGGTAACCGGAGTATGCATCGAGGAAACACAACGAGTCGTGTCTGCGTGGCAATCAAATAATTTGATCGATAACGGGGGGAGGGGGAAGGGATCCTTTGGGCAAGCCCTTGTTAAGGTCTTTAAAATCGACACACAGGCGCCAGGATTTGTCCTTCTTTGGTACCATCACCAGTTTGCTAGCCAGTCCGGATGTTTTATGTCTCTAATGAATCCGGCCTCCAATAGCTTGGCTAGCTCCTCTCCCATAGCCTGTCTCTTGGGTTCGGAAAACCGAAGGGCTTGTTTGACAGGTTTGAATCCTTTTAGGATATTTAAGCTGTGTTCGGCCAGCCTGCGTGGGATCCCTGGCATGTCTGAAGGGTGCCAGGCGAAAATGTCCCAGTTCTCTCGTAGGAACTCTCGCAGTGCGGCGTCTACATCAGGGTTCAGTCGTGCCCCGATGGAAGCTGCTTTATTGGGTCCGTTGGATGGACCTGGAATTTGACTTATTTCGTCAGCTGGCTTGAAAGGATGTGGATTTGGATCTCTTATCGAGTATCACATCATCCCTGTTAACCGTGGAAGCGCAGCGCAGTCAGTTCCTCGCCGCTAGGGCTTTCGGATAGTGCCTCAAGGGCTAATGCGGTCCGTCTTGTTTTTCGGGCGCGGAGTGCAACGTCTGGATCACTAGCTAGAGTGATAATTCCGTTCGGCCCGGGCATCTTAAGCTTCATGTACCCGTAATGGGGTATTGCTTGAAGATTGTGAATGCTTCCCGTCCCTAGTAAAGCGTGATAGTCCGCTTTAAACGGGGCCACCTTGAACGTGGACTTCTTCGACCTGTAATTATCCGGCGTGCCGACACCACATCTAGTGTGATTTTTCCTGTGCAGCGCGCTTCCGACTGGGGATTATTCCTCTAAAGGTTGCTGCTTCGCTTGAGGCGGCTCCAGTCTATTTCCATTTTTTGAAGGGTTTCCTCATAAATGAGGTTCAGTCCGCTGCCTCCATCCATGAGCACCTTGGTGAGGTGAAAGCCGTCCACTATGGGACTGAGGACCAATGCGGCTGGTGCTCGGGTTGTTCGGAATCTAGGTTCATCACTTGCGTTGAAGGTAATGGCAGTGTCGCTCCATGGATTTATTGTTGCAACTTGATAGACTTCGCCGAGGCTGCGGAGTGTTCTTTTTCGCCCATTGTTTGATGCGAAAGTCTCGAAGACTGTGAGAACGGTACTGGTGTCCTTGGGCTGGCTTTCAGCGGCCTCCGGAATTAAGAGGTCCTCGCCGATTTTGGCGACCTACCGGAGTATCCAACATGCTCTAAGGCTGTGAGTTGGTGTGGCGTCCTCTGTACTGTGAATTCTACAGGGTCCATCAAGCCATCTTTCCAGTACGGTTCCATGCCCTGTAGGGGGTTTTGGCTTTTTGGAGTTTATCCCGGGTGTCCTATGATGATGCACCCTCTTAGTTCGGACAGGATTACTATTCAAGGCCGAATTATCCCAAAATTTTATTTCGGTTTTCCAGGCGCTTTCCATCGCACAGTATTTTTGTACTATGGACGCCAAGTCAGCGAAGCGTGTAATATCACGACGACTTACGGCGTTAAGGATTCCCTCGTCCGTGCAATTACTGCATAAAATTGAGATTGTGTCTCCCTCGCGGCAATCCTTTAGCCTGTTCATAACCAGGAGGAATCTGGCCCAGTAATGATGTACTGTTTCCTCGGGCCTCTGCCTGATTTGGGAGAGATCGCTTATGTTCGGGTGGGCGGGTGTCATTGAATCTGAAACCTCACCCAATCCAAGATTCAGAGGCCGAAGAGTTTCCAAACTCTGAAGTTCGGATTCTTGGATGTTGTCCAACGAATCTATCCCTTTGCCTGATCCTAAGCTCAGGTCTTGAGTTACATCCCCCTCTTCGCGGGTATCCGGCTTGGAGGGGTCAGGAATTTGGACGTAGCTAGTCCTTAAAATAGATGAAGGGTCGCCGCACTGCGCCTCTACCACGACAACGTGGTGGGTGACTTGGGGAGAGTTAATTTCTCTTAGATCGGGTTTAAGCCCAACCTGGTCGTAATCCGTAGCGACCCCCAGGGCGGCGATGCGATCCAAGAGCTCGTTTACGGAAGAGAGCTCCATTGGATCTAGCTGCTCGACGAGCTCCGAGCTGACGTGTAGGTTGCTTTTGATGACCCGAGAGGTCACCGTCGGCGCAACAGCCGAACAGGCGGTCATGAGGAAACCACCTAGCCGGAGGGTTTGGCCGACAGCCAAGGCTCCCTTAGCAATGGCGCCGTCTTTAAAGACGGGAGAAGGCATCCTTCCTAATTGTGACGGCACAGAGGAACTCTCAATGAAAGCACCAATGTCGGTGTCAAAACCGGCGGATCTCGGGTAGGGGGTCCCGAACTGTGCGTCAAGGCCGGATGGTAACAGGAGACAAGGGACACGATGTTTTTTACCCAGGTTCGGGCCCTCTCGATGGAGGTAATACCCTACTCCTGCTTGATTAATATTGATGATATGGGTAGTACAAGAGTAGATCTACCACGAGATCAAGGAGGCCAAACCCTAGAAGCTAGCCTATGGTATGATTGTTGTGTATGGAGTTGATTGCCTACGGACTACAACCCTCCGGTTTATATAGACACCGGATAGGGTTAGGGTTACATAGAGTCGGTTACAAGGGTAGGAGATCTTGAATATCCGCATCGCCAAGCTTGCCTTCCACGCCAAGGAAAGTCCCATCCGGACACGGGATGAAGTCTTCAATCTTGTATCTACATAGTCCTGGAGTCCGGCTGAAGGTATAGTCCGGCTACCCGAACACCCCCTAATCCAGGACTCCCTTTCCCCTGGAACTGCTTATCCCCCAAGCGACCGTAATCATGGCGCGGTTGGGTTACCCACCCGTATTGATGAGAATCCCGAATAAGGGGACACGATCTCTGCTTTGACAAGACGTGTCAAAAAACTGCCTGTTATGTGCGGGGCTAGTTAAAGGAAACGGTTCGAATAATCACCGGGCCGTGACATAATGTCGTGTTGCCAAAACAAGTCAGCAAATTGGATTTGTGGAAATATTATTCTCTCTATGGTGGTATGTGGAACTTATTTTGCAGGGTCGGACACTATCCTTGTATTCAAATTCTTCCGTGGTGTATTCGGAGGAGGAACCCGCCTTGCAATGCCGAAGACAATACTGCGCGCCGGACTCATCGTCATTGAAAGCCTGGTTCAGGGGCTACTGAGGGAGTCCTGGATTAGGGGGTCTCCGGACAGCCGGACTATATCCTTTGGCCGGACTGTTAGACTATGAAGATACAAGATTGAAGACTTCGTCTCGTGTCCGGATGGGACTCTACTTGGCGTGGAAGGCAAGCTAGGCAGTACGGATATGGATATCTCCTCCTTTGTAACCGACCTTGTGTAACCCTAACCCTCTCCGGTGTCTATATAAACCGGAGGGTTTTAGTCCGTAGGACAAACAATAACATACAATCATACCATAGGCTAGCTTCTAGGGTTTAGCCTCTCTGATCTCGTGGTAGATCTACTCTTGTACTACCCATATCATCAATATTAATCAAGCAGGACGTAGGGTTTTACCTCCATCAAGAGGGCCCGAACCTGGGTAAGACATCGTGTTCCCTGCCTCCTGTTACCATCCGCCTTAGATGCACAGTTCGAGACCCCCTACCCTAGATCTGCCGGTTTTGACACCGACACCTTACCTTCACCATAAGGGGGCGAACCAGTATAAACCTCTCGTGTCCTTTGTCCCGATCAACCCCTTTAAGCTTCCCAGTTGCGATGGCCCTACGACTAAGTCCTTTTGCTAGGACATCTGCCGTGACAATTGCACGATAGTTGGCGCCCACCGTGGGGCCCGCGCACGGTGGATTTGAGTTCTTGAAGGGCAACTTCGAAGGGCTCAAGGGATACGCTGTGGGCCAGATGACCAAGAGTCGTCGCGGCAAACTCTACATCGACGGCGAAGGCTGGGGCCCCAACGCCGGCTCAATCGAGTACAGGTACCGGGTCCCCTTTGGCGGAATCCACGTCTTCATTGGTCGGATCGGCGAGCTGGGCCCTGAGCCGGACATCTGCACTGACCTCATCGGGACAGCTCAGCGAGCGAGACCCGCTCGGGCTCAACTGGCCTTGAGGCGTGCCTTCGTGGGTTGCATCCATGGAGCGGAGTTTTCTGAAGGATCGATAGACGGTGGTGAGACGGCCATCTGTTCTGACGCTACGTAATCAACATGCGAGACATATTCTTTGTATCAGCTGCAAGATGGCATGCTTGGGGTTTGTTCCGATGGCAGCGGTATTCCGGACCCCTCTGAGCCGCCGAATCGAGCCGGAGTCTTCATGGTTGGCACTCAACCCGAGCAAAACTCTACGGCTGCAGCAACAATAACCATCGGGTCGGCGGCAGCCAGGTCAGGAGACCCCGTGCGCCCTCTGGCTCAGATAATAATGGACCTCATGGATAAGTTGACGGCTCTGTTAACTGTTGTAGTGGAGCCGGCGGATAAGGCTCAACATGACGCGGAGGTGGCACGACTACGCGAACAGATGGCACGGGCCAAGGAAAATTTAGCAGCAGAAGAAGTCAGGATGGCTGTGGAACGGGCGGCTTTGGATGCCCGGGCTCAGTAGCTTCAACCAGAGACTTTCCGGCTCTCGGTGGATCTGAACGCGTCAAATGATGTCATGAGGAGAAGACACCAGAAAACTTAGTCATGTCTACCTCTGGCTTACGATCCTAGGAACCTTTTCCACACACCCGGGGCCGGTCCCAAGAACCCGCCGGAGGCAAACCGGATCACAACACCCAGGGCGGGGGCGCCGGTTCAGCCAAGGGCCATGGAACTACCCCGTATGAATACAGCTCCGCCTCATTACACGCCAGTACCACCAGGTCACTTCTCTAACCCGTTGGATAATTTAATTGCTGCGTCGGCCCGTCTGGCGGCTCTCCCAATGGAAGGCGACTCTCCAACGGCGATCGAAACACGAAGGGTCAGAGAACTTCTTCAGACAACCCTGGCGCAACAGTATGCGTATTCTTATAGTCGAGACAGGATCCATTCAACCCCTCGCCCAAGCCGGAGCCCGAGCTATAGCAGGCATATGGATTCAGCAGCTATGTCAAGCAATGCCCAATGCTGTAACCAACCGCGCAGGCATGACCCGGCTCAGGACGAAGCTTTGAACTTAGGGGATCAGGAGAGGATCCGTCAGGAAGCTGAGCGGGCGGTTCAACCGGCAGCTGAGTAGGCGGCTCATCAAGTTTTTCCGGTTTATCTAGCAACTTTTGTCGAGGCCGGAGTGGCCACAAGGACAGGAGGTGTCCCTTGCCTGGTGCCAGCTCTACATAATGAGCGCTTGCCAAAAGATTTTAAGGGGCCTCGTAAGGTGCCTAACTACACGGCCGACTTGCAGCCTGGGGTATGGATTGAGAGTTATGAGATGGCGATGGAGCTATTGGAGGTCAGCAACGCAGCAATGGCTAAATATTTCACTATGATGTTGGATGGAATAGCTCGCACTTGGTTGAAAGGGTTTCCACCCAACTCCATCGGCCCATGGGCGGAGTTAAAAGCCCGGTTCATTCAGAACTTCAAGGACACCTATAAGCAACCCATGTCAATCGTGGACTTAACTAACTGTAAGCAAGAGGAGGGTGAGTCCATGACCCATTGGGTGCGCTGGGTCAAGGAGATAATATACTCATCTGATAAGATGGATGCCGGCTCTGCGGTCTTAATGTTGGAGAAAATTGCCGTTTTGAACCTCTGAAGTAGAAGCTGGGGTGGCTCAAGCGTGATTGTCATGACATGGGCCAGTTGATGGCGGCTCTGGTCAAGTATGCTGATTCAGATAGTACCAAGGATCCCACATCTGATGAAGAGAAGGCAGGGAAAGGAAAAAAGAACGGCAATGGCAAGGGTCACCAGCATAACCTGGCGAATCAAGGAGGTAATAAACGTAAGGCTAACGAGTTCATGGCTAACACCAATACACATGGCAACAACCAACGGCGCAAGGGGAGGGCATCGCCTCGATCAGCCGGGTCAGGTCCCACCCTGGAGCAACTATTGAATGAACCCTATCCTAGACACGGCACCCGGGAGAAGCCAGCTACCCATTTATGGAAGGATTGTACAATTATGAAGGCGTTTAAAAATTCCAACATGTTTGATGGCAGCCACGGTCCTGGTGGTGGTTCAGGCGGAGACGGCTTTCATGGCCCGGGCGCCGGCCCAGGCGGAGTCGGTTTTCACGGCTAGGGTCATCTGGGTAACTAAGGTCGTTATAATCAGCAGTCCGGCCAAAGTAATCAGCAGCAACAACAGTAGCAGTCCGGGTAACAGAGTAACCCAAAATAGCTGAACAGTGGGCAATACCATGTATTTACCACTAGTTTGTGCAAGAGGGACCAGAAACTTCATAAGAGGGTTGTAAACACTGTTGAGCTGGCGGTTCCACATTATTTGAGATGGTCAGAACAACCTATTGTGTGGAGTAGGGAGGATCACCCTCCCCGGGTTGATAATCCGGGTCACTTGGCTTTGATGGTGGCGCCTCAGGTTGGTGGATATAAGTTTACTAAGGTACTCATGGACAGAGGCAGTAGCATCAACATCCTCTATTATGAGACATTTCGTCGCATGGGATTGACTGACAAGAGTCTTAAACAGTCCAACATTGTTTTTCATGGTGTTGTACCTGGTAAATCGGCATACCCAGTTGGAAAGATTGAGCTGGAAGTAGCCTTTGGGGATGAATACAATTCTAGGGTGAGAAGTTAACTTTTGAAGTGGTTAAGATCAAAAGCCCATATCATGCCCTATTTGGACGGCCGGCCTATGCCAAGTTCATGGCCCGGCCGTGTTATGTATATCTGCAGCTCAAGATGCCGGGTTATAAAGGCACCATCACAGTACATGGAAGCCGGAAAATAGCCCTGGAATGTGAAGAAGGTGATGCTGCGTATGCTGAGTCTGTTTGTGCAACAGAGGAATTAAAGTTTTATAAAGATAATGTTGACCCGGCAGACATGACGTCTTTGAAGAAGCCAACCACGGAACATGAACCGGCTTGAAATTCAAGTCAAGTGATGACACTAAAGCGGTTGATTTTGTGCCTGGCGACTCATCCAAACAGTTCATTATCAGTGCCAACTTGGATCCAAAATAGGAAAGCGCGCTCATCGAGTTCATCCGTGAGAACCAGGACATCTTTGCATGGAAACCTTCTGACATGCCAGGTGTCCCGAGAGAACTCGCTGAGCACACTCTCAATATTGATCCGAGATTTAAACCGGTCAGACAGTTTCTTCGACGGTTTAATGAGGAAAGGCGCAAGGCGATTGGAGAAGCGGTGGCCCGGCTCATGGCGGCCGGGTTCATTGTTGAAGTTTTTTACTCGGAGTGATTGGCTAACCCGGTGCTTGTCCTCAAAAAGAACGGCACCTGGCGTATGTGTGTGGATTACACCGATTTAAACAAAGCTTGTCCAGCTGACCCTTTTGCCCTCCCTCGTATTGATCAGATCATTGATGCTACAGCGGGTTGCGAGCGTTTGAGTTTTTTGGATGCCTATTTGGGTTATCATCAGATCAAGATGGCAGTTAAGGACCAGGAGAAGACAACTTTCATCACTCCGTTTGGAGCCTTCTGCTATGTGTCTATGCCTTTTTGGCTGAAAAGTGCCCAAGCGACTTATCAACGATGTGTACAGAATTGTCTTCACAGTCAGATTAGGCGTAATGTTCATGCTTATGTGGATGACATGGTGGTGAAATCCAGAGAGAAGGAAACCTTGATAACTGATCTGAAGGAGACCTTTGATAACCTCCGGGTCTACAAGATGATGCTTAACCCGGCCAAATGTGTTTTTGGAGTCCCAGCTAGCAAACTTTTGGGTTTTTTGGTGTCTAACAGAGGTATTGAGGCTAACTCAGAGAAAATTAAGGCAATTACATCTCTGGCTAAACCGGCATGCATCAATGACGTTCAGCGGTTGGCGGGTCGCGTCGCAGCCTTAAGCCGGTTCATAAGCCGGTTAGGGGAAAAGGCGATGCATTTATATCAAATGATGAAGAAGGTGGATAACTTTGTCTGGAGTGATGCTACTAACTCTGCTTTTGAGGATTTGAAGAAACAGCTCGCTGAGCCGCCGGTTCTTGCTGCTCCGGTTGAGAAAGAGCCGTTGTTGTTGTATGTGGTTGCTAACTCACATGCTGTCAGTGTGGCTGTTGTTGTGGAGCGCAGGGAGGCTAGCAAGGAACATCCGGTCCAACGGCCAATTTACTATGTTAGTGAGGTGCTCATTGAATCTAAACAAAGATATCCACATTGGCAGAAGCTCGTGTACGGGGTGTTCATGGCAAGCCAGAAGCTCAAACATTACTTTTAGGGTCACCCAATCACTGTGGTTAGCTCTGCTCCTCTAGGAGATATTATTCAAAATAGAGAGGCCACAGGACAAGTCGCCAAGTGGGCTATTGAACTTGGATCTCATGGTTTGAAGTATGTGCCATGTACTGCAATCAAATCTCATGCGTTGGTTGACTTCATTAATGATTGGATAGAGTTGCAGATGTCAGAGGAGAAACCAGACAACACATATTGGACGATTCATTTTGATGGGTCTAGACAGTTGGAAGGCTCGGGGCTGGAGTTGTTTTAACTTCTCCTTGAGGTGACAAGTTTTGTTATGTGTTGCGATTGATGTTTCCTTGTACTAACAACGCAGCAGAATATGAAGCCTTGCTCCATGGTCTTCGAATGGCTAAAGAAATGAGTCTGAGCCAGGTACGGTGCCTTGGCGATTTAGATTTGGTGGCTTAAAAGGTGTCAGGCAAGTGGGATTCCAAGGATCCTCTCATGGCGGCTTATCGCCGCGAGGTTGACGCTGTTGCGGGGCATTTTAAGGGTTATCAAGTGGAGCACATTGACCACAGAAAGAACGAAGCGGCCGATGCCTTGAGCCGGTTGGGATCTCAGCGTAAGCCGGTACCGCCTAACACCTTTCTGGATGTTTTACATAACCCGTCTGTTAAGTTGCCTACAGAGGAAGATTTGGCCATTCCTTACCCGGAGGCACAGTTAGTGGTGGCTCTTCATGTTATTCCAGATTGGATAGTACCGTTCTTGGCTTATATGACCCGGGGCGAGTTGCCGGAGGATGAGACCCTGGCCCGACAGATAACCCGGCGGTCCAAGTCAATGACAATTTTTGACGGTGAGTTGTATCACCGCAGCGTCACTGGAGCGTTTCAACGC
>NC_053025.1:477590442-477604433 GCF_003073215.2 Triticum urartu
CGTAATCACTTAGAGGATTAGAGGGATGTCTATCTAAGTGGGAGTTCTTTAAGTAATTTGATTAATTGAACTTAAATTTATCATGAACTTAGTACCTGATAGTATCTTGCTTATGTCTGTTTGATTGTAGATAGATGGCCCGTGCTGTTGTTCCGTTGAATTTTAATGCGTTCCTTGAGAAAGCAAAGTTGAAAGATGATGGTAGCAATTACACGGACTGGGTCCGTAACTTGAGGATTATCCTCATTGCTGCACAGAAGAATTACGTCCTGGAAGCACCGCTGGGTGCCAGGCCTGCTGCAGGAGCAACGCCGGATGTTATGAACGTCTGGCAGAGCAAAGCTGATGACTACTCGATAGTTCAGTGTGCCATGCTTTACGGCTTAGAATCGGGACTTCAACGACGTTTTGAACGTCATGGAGCATATGAGATGTTCCAGGAGTTGAAGTTAATATTTCAAGCAAATGCCCGGATGAGAGATATGAAGTCTCCAATAAGTTCTATAGCTGCAAGATGGAGGAGAACAGTTCTGTCAGTGAGCATATACTCAAAATGTCTGGGTATAATAATCACTTGATTCAATTGGGAGTTAATCTTCCAGATGATTGCGTTCATTGACAGAATTCTCCAATCACTGCCACCAAGCTACAAGAGCTTCGTGATGAACTATAATATGCAAGGGATGAAAGACTATTCCCGAGCTCTTCGCAATGCTGAAAGCTGCGGAGGTAGAAATCAAGAAGGAGCATCAAGTGTTGATGGTCAACAAGACCACTAGTTTCAAGAAAAAGGGCAAAGGGAAGAAGAAGGGAACTTCAAGAAGAACGGCAAGCAAGTTGCTGCTCAAGAGAAGAAACCCAAGTCTGGACCTAAGCCTGAAACTGAGTGCTTCTACTGCAAGCAGACTGGTCACTGGAAGCGGAACTGCCCCAAGTATTTGGCGGATAAGAATGATGGCAAGGTGAACAAAGGTATATGTGATATACATGTTATTGATGTGTACCTTACTAATGCTCGCAGTAGCACCTGGGTATTTGATACTGGTTCTGTTGCTAACATTTGCAACTCGAAACAGGGACTACGGATTAAGCGAAGATTGGCTAAGGACGAGGTGACGATGCGCGTGGGAAATGGTTCCAAAGTCGATGTGATCGCGGTGCACGCTACCTCTACATCTACCTTCGGGATTAGTATTAGACCTAAATAATTGTTATTTGGTGCCAGCGTTAAGCATGAACATTATATCTTGGATCTTGTTTGATGCGAGACGGTTATTCATTTAAATCAGAGAATAATGGTTGTTCTATTTATATGAGTAATATCTTTTATGGTCATGCACCCTTGAAGAGTGGTCTATTCTTATTAAATCTCGATAGTAGTGACACACATATTCATAATGTTGAAGCCAAAAGATGCAGAGTTGATAATGATAGTGCAACTTATTTGTGGCACTGCCGTTGGTCATATCGGTATAAAGCGCATCGAAGAAACTCCATACTGATGGGCTTTTGGAACCACTTGATTATGAATCACTTTGGTACTTGCGAACCGTGCCTCATGGCAAGATGACAAAACACCATGTCTCCGGTACTATGGAGTAGAGCAACAGATTTGTTGGAAATCATACATACCGAGTGTATGTGGTCCGATGAATGTTGAGGCTCGGCGGATATCGTTATTTTCTCACCTTCACAGATGATTTAAGAGATATGGGTATATCTACTTAATGAAACATAAGTCTGAAACATTTGAAAAGTTCAAAGAATTTCAGAGTGAAGTTGAAAATCATCGTAACAAGAAAATAAAGTTTCTACGATCTGATTGTGGAGGAGAATATTTGAGTTACGAGTTTGGTATACATTTGAAAAATTGTGGAATAGTTTCGCAACTCACGCCACCCGGAACACCACAGCGTAATGGTGTGTCCGAACGTCGTAATCGTACTTTACTAGATATGGTGCGATCTATGATGTCTCTTACTGATTTACCGCTATCGTTTTGGGGTTATCGCTTTAGAGACGGCCTACGTTAAATAGGGCACCATCAAAATCCGTTGAGACGACGCCTTATGAACTGTGGTTTGGCAAGAAACCAAAGTTGTCGTTTCTGAAAGTTTGGGGCTGCGATGCTTATGTGAAAAAGCTTCAACCTGATAAGCTCGAACCCAAATCGGAGAAATGTGTCTTCATAGGATATCCAAAGGAAACTATTGGATACACCTTCTATCACAAATCCGAAGGCAAGACTTTTGTTGCTAAATTCGGAAACTTTCTAGAGAAGGAGTTTCTCTCGAAAGAAGTGAGTGGGAGGAAAGTAGAACTTGACGAGGTAACTGTACCTGCTCCCTTATTGGAAAGTAGTACATCACAGAAAACTGTTTCATGACACCTACACCAGTTAGTGAGGAAGCTAATGATAATGATCATGAAACTTCAGATCAAGATACTACTGAACCTCGTAGATCAACCAGAGTGAGATCCGCGCCAGAGTGGTACGGTAATCCTGTTCTGGAAGTCATGCTACTAGATCATGATGAACCTACGAACTATGAAGAAGCGATGGTGAGCCCAGATTCCGCAATGGCTTGAAGCCATGAAATCTGAGATGGGATCCATGTATGAGAACAAAGTATGGACTTTGGTTGACTTGCCCGATGATCGGCAAGCAATTGAGAATAAATGGATCTTCAAGAAGAAGACTGACGCTGACGGTAATGTTACTGTCTACAAAGCTCGACTTGTCGCGAAAAGGTTTTCGGCAAGTTCAAGGGATTGACTACGATGAGACCTTCTCACCCGTAGCGATGCTTAAGTCTGTCCGAATCATGTTAGCAATTGCCGCATTTTATGATTATGAAATTTGGCAATATGGATGTCAAAACTGCATTCCTGAATGGATTTCTGGAAGAAGAGTTGTATATGATGCAACCAGAAGGTTTTGTCGATCCAAAGGGAGCTAACAAAGTGTGCAAGCTCCAGCGATCCATTTATGGACTGGTGCAAGCCTCTCGGAGTTGGAATAAACGCTTTGATAGTGTGATCAAAGCATTTGGTTTTATACAGACTTTGGAGAAGCCTGTATTTACAAGAAAGTGAGTGGGAGCTCTGTAGCATTTCTGATATTATATGTGGATGACATATTACTAAATGAATAGAATTTCTGGATAGCATAAAGGGATACTTGAATAAGAGTTTTTCAATGAAAGACCTCGGTGAAGCTGCTTACATATTAGGCATTAAGATCTATAGAGATAGATCAAGACGCTTAATTGGACTTTCACAAAGCACATACCTTGACAAAATTTTGAAGAAGTTCAAAATGGATCAAGCAAAGAAAGGATTCTTGCCTGTGTTACAAGGTGTGAAATTGAGTAAGACTCAATGCCCGACCACTGCAGAAGATAGAGAGAATATGAAAGATGTTCCCTATGCATCAGCCATAGGATCTATCATGTATGCAATGCTGTGTACCAGACCTGATGTGTGCCTTGCTATAAGTCTAGCAGGGAGGTACCAAAGTAATCCAGGAGTGGATCACTGGACAGCGGTCAAGAACATCCTGAAATACCTGAAAAGGACTAAGGATATGTTTCTCGTATATGGAGGTGACAAAGAGCTCATCGTAAAAGGTTACGTTGATGCAAGCTTTGACACTGATCCGGACGATTCTAAATCGCAAACCGGATACGTGTTTACATTAAACGGTGGAGCTGTCAGTTGGTGCAGTTCTAAACAAAGCGTTGTGCGGGATCTACATGTGAAGCGGAGTACATAGCTGCTTCGGAAGCAGCAAATGAAGGAGTCTGGATGAAGGCGTTCATATCCGATCTAGGTGTCATACCTAGTGCATCGGGTCCAATGAAAATCTTTTGTGACAATACTGGTGCAATTGCCTTGGCAAAGGAATCCAGATTTCACAAGAGAACCAAGCACATCAAGAGACGCTTCAATTCCATCCGGGATCTAGTCCAGGTGGACATAGAGATTTGCAAGATACATACGGATCTGAATGTTGCAGACCCATTGACTAAGCCTCTTCCACGAGCAAAACATGATCAGCACCAAGGCTCCATGGGTGTTAGAATCATTACTGTGTAATCTAGATTATTGACTCTAGTGCAAGTGGGAGACTGAAGGAAATATGCCCTAGAGGCAATAATAAAGTTATTATTTATTTCCTTATATCATGATAAATGTTTATTATTCATGCTAGAATTGTATTAACCGGAAACATAATACATGTGTGAATACATAGACAAACAGAGTGTCACTAGTATGCCTCTACTTGACTAGCTCGTTAATCAAAGATGGTTATGTTTCCTAACCATGAACAAAGAGTTGTTATTTGATTAACGGGATCACATCATTAGGCTGATCTGATTGACATGACCCATTCCATTAGCTTAGCACCCGATCGTTTAGTATGTTGCTATTGCTTTCTTCATGACTTATACATGTTCCTATGACTATGAGATTATGCAACTCCCGTTTGCCGGAGGAACACTTTGGCCTACCAAACGTCACAACGTAACTGGGTGATTATAAAGGAGCTCTACAGGTGTCTCCAAAGGTACATGTTGGGTTGGCGTATTTCGAGATTAGGATTTGTCACTCCGATTGTCGGAGAGGTATCTCTGGGCCCTCTCGGTAATGCACATCACTATAAGCCTTGCAAGCATTGCAACTAATGAGTTAGTTGCGGATGATGTATTACGAACGAGTAAAGAGACTTGCCGGTAACGAGATTGAACTAGGTATTGATACCGACGATCGAATCTCGGGCAAGTAACATACCGATGACAAAGGGAACAACGTATGTTGTTATGCGGTCTGACCGATAAAGATCTTCGTAGAATATGTAGGAGCCAATATGGGCATCCAGGTCCCGCTATTGGTTATTGACCGGAGACGTGTCTCGGTCATGTCTACATTGTTCTCGAACCCGTAGGGTCCGCACGCTTAAGGTTACGATGACAGTTATATTATGAGTTTATGCATTTTTGATGTACCGAAGGTTGTTCGGAGTCCCGGATGTGATCAAGGACATGACGAGGAGTCTCGAAATGGTCGAGACATAAAGATTGATATATTGGAAGCCTATGTTTGGATATCGGAAGTGTTCCGGGTGAAATCGGGATTTTACCGGAGTACCGGGAGGTTACCGGAACCCCCGGGAGCTAAATGGGCCTTGAGCCTTAGTGGAAAAGAGAAGAGAGCCCTGGGGCTGCGCGCCTCCCCCTTCCCCTAGTCCTATTAGGACTAGGAGAGGTGGCCGGCCCCTCTCTCTCTTTTCCCCCTCCGCGAATCCTATTCCAACTAGGATTGGGGGGGGAATCCTACTCCCAGAGGGAGTAGGACTCTCCTGGCGCCCTCCTTGGCCGGGCCCCCTCCCCCTCTGGCTCCTTTATATACTGAGGCAGGCACCCTAGACACACAAGTTGATCCACGTGATCTATTCCTTAGCCGTGTGCGGTGCCCCCTGCCACCATAGTCCTCGATAATTGTAGCGGAGTTTAGGCGAAGCCCTGCTGCTAGTACATCAAGATCGTCACCACGCCGTCGTGCTGACGGAACTCTTCCCCGACACTTTGCTGGATCGGAGTCCGGGGATCGTCATCGAGCTGAACGTGTGCTCGAACTCGGAGGTGCGTAGTTTCGGTGCTTGATCGGTTGGATCGTGAAGACGTACGACTACTTCCTCTACGTTGCGTCAACGCTTCCGCAGTCGGTCTGCATGGGTACGTAGACAACACTCTCCCCTCTCGTTGCTATGCATCACATGATCTTGCGTGTGCGTAGGAAATTTTTTGAAATTACTACGAAACCCAACACTTCATCATGCACAACCCCGATGACAAGCCAAGCAATTGTTTCATACTTTAGTAATCTCAAACCTATAAACTTTCACGCAATATATGAGCGCGAGCCATGGATATAGCACTATGGGTGGAATAGAATATGATGGGGGGTTATGTGGAGAAGAAAGGAGAAAGTCTCACATCAACGAGGCTAATCAATGGGCTATGGAGATGCCCATCGATTGATGTTAATGCAAGGAGTAGGGATTGCCATGCAACGGATGCACTAGAGCTATAAATGTATGAAAGCTCAACAAAAGAAACTAAGTGGGTGTGCATCCAACTTGCTTGCTCACGAAGACCTAGGGCACTTGAGGAGGCCCATTGTTGGAATATACAAGCCAAGTTCTATAATGAAAAATTCCCACTAGTATATGAAAGTGACAAACAAGGACTCTCTATCATGAAGATTATGGTGCTACTTTGAAGCACAAGTGTGGCAAAGGATAGTAGCATTGTCCCTCCTTTTTTTTTTTTCTTTTTTTGGCCTTCTCTTTTTTGGCCTTTCTTTTTTTTTTTCCTCATTGGGACAATGCTCTAGAAAATGATGATCATCACACTTCTATTTATTTACAACTCAATGATTACAACTCGATACTAGAACAAAGTATGACTCTATATGAATGCCTCCGGCGGTGTACCGGGATTGCGATGAATCAAGAGTGACATGTATGAAAAATTATGAACGGTGGCTTTGCCACAAATACGATGTCAACTACATGATCATGCAAAGCAATATGACAATGATGATGCGTGTCATAATAAACGGAACGTGGAAAGTTGCATGGCAATATATCTCGGAATGGCTATGGAAATGCCATAATAGGTAGGTATGGTGGCTGTTTTGAGGAAGATATAAGGAGGTTTATGTGTGAAAGAGCGTATCATATCACGGGGTTTGGATGCACCGGCGAAGTTCTGCACCAACTCTCAATGTGAGAAAGGGCAATGCACGGTACCGAAGAGGCTAGCAAGGATGGAAGGGTGAGAGTGCGTATAATCCATGGACTCAACATTAGTCATAAAGAACTCACATACTTATTGCAAAAATCTACAAGTCATCAAAAACCTCGACTACGCGCATGCTCCTAGGGGGATAGATTGGTAGGAAAAGTCCATCGCTCGTCCCCGACCGCCACTCATAAGGAGGACAATCAAATAACACCTCATGTTTCAAATTTGTTACGTAACGTTTACCATACGTGCATGCTACGGGACTTGCAAACTTCAACACAAGATTTCTCAAATTCACAACTACTCAACTAGCACGACTTTGATATTATTACCTCCATATCTCAAAACAATCATCAAGCATCAAACTTCTCTTAGTATTCAACTACTCTATATGAAAGTTTTTACTAATCTTGGATATACCGCATATTAGGATTTTAAGCAAATTACCATGCTATTTAAGACTCTCAAAATAATAGTGAAGCATGAGAGTTCATATATTTCTTCAAAATACACCACCGTGCTCTAAAAGATATAAGTGAAGCACTAGAGCAACAAACTACTCCGAAAGATATAAGTGAAGATCAATGAGTAGTTCGAATAATTATGCAACTATGTGAAGACTCTCTAACATTTAATATTTCAGATCTTGGTATTTTATTCAAACACAGCAAAGCCATAAATAATAAAATGACGCTCCAAGCAAAACACATATCATGTGGCGAATAAAAATATAGCTCCAAGTAAAGTTACCGATGAACGAAGACGAAAGAGGGGATGCCTTCCGGGGCATCCCCAAGCTTAGGCTTTTGGTTTCCTTGAATATTACCTTGGGGTGCCTTGGGCCCCAAGCTTAGGCTCTTGCCACTCCTTATTCCATAGTCCATCGAATCTTTACCCAAAACTTGAAAACTTCACAACACAAAACTTAACAGAAAACTCGTGCTCCGTTAGCGAAAGAAAACAAAACACCACTTCAAGGTACTGTAATGAACTCATTCTTTATTTATATTGGTGTTAAACCTACTGTATTCCAACTTCTCTATGGTTTATACTCTATTTTACTAGCCATAGATTCATCAAAATAAGCAAACACAAGAAAAACAGAATCTGTCAAAAACAGAACAGTCTGTAGTAATCTGTACTAACGCAAACTTCTGGAACCATAATTCTCAAATATGCTTGGTGGCTGAGATAATTTATCTATTAATCATCTTCAATTAACTCAATTATCACTCTCCAACAATAAACTGCAGAAATCTCCCAGGTGAGCGCTACTTTCTGTTTTTCGCTGATCGCAAAGACTTTCGACGGTCTTCCCAGGTTATACTTGGCCCACTATTACCATAACCATTCTAAAGGGCTAGATGAATTGTTTCTTATAGCAAAATCAGGCAGCTAAATCAAATTGCGGTTGCCTCCAACAGCGCCTTATCGTTATGCACCCTAGCTGGCATCGGTGATTTCACGTGATGCTCACATAAAGGCTAAGCAATTGTACTATAAGAGCATCTATGAAGATATGACTAGCACATTTAAGTCTAACCCACTTCCTATGCATAGGGATTTTGTGAGCAAACAATTATGGGAACAGAATCAACTTGCATGAAGGTAACAAGCAACTTCAGATTTAAGCACATAGAGAGGAAACTTGATATTATTGCAATTCCTACAAGCATATATTCCTCCCTCATAATAATTTTCAGTAGCATCATGAATGAATTCAACAATATAACCAGCACCTAAAGCATTCTTTTCATGATCTACAAGCATAGAATTTTATTACTCTCCACATAAGCAAAATTCTTCTCATTCGGAATAGTGGGAGTATCATAAGAGACTCGAATACTATAAATTGTTTCCACATTAAAAGAGTAATGTTCAGAGGGTAATCATAATCATGACAAGTTTTAAAATATAATCATCACTACTTTTTATAGCATAAGTATCATCACAATAATCATCATAAGTAGCAACTTTGTTCTCATCATAATCAATTGAAACCTCTTCCAAGATAGTGGAATCATCTAAATAAAGTCATGACCTCTCCAAATCCACTTTCATATAATCATCATAAGTAGGAGGCATGCTATCATCATTAAATTTGCATATCAAAACTTGGGAGACTAAAAATATCATCTTCATTAAACGTAGCATCCCCAAGCTTGGGACAAACATTAATTGCAGCAAATATATTCTCAAAAACATCATCTTCATCAAACATAGCATCCCCAAGCTTGGGCCTTTTCATATCATAAGCATAATCACTCTCATCATTAATAGTATGGATAGCACCAATAGTATAGCAATTATCATATTCTTCCAAGCAAGTGCCAAAAAGATTTTCAAGATCATAAGAAGTATCATTATCTTCCACAATTATATTTTCATGAGGCACAATAGTAATAGGAGCAGCATTATTTGGGAGAGATTATCTTTTTACCTCTCTTCCTTTTTCTTTTCTTCTTCTTCTTCACCACATCATGTGTGGGTTCAATCCTCTTTTTGGAGCTCCTTATTAATGAGATTGGTTGAATAGGAGGCTCCTCCTCGTTACCTGATTCATCATAAGAAATAATAGGATATTGGGAAGTCTCTTCCCTTTCATTAGTTCTCTTCATCTTCTATTTGTTTTCTTTTCTTTATGTAATTGGCAATATAAGGATTTTCAATGCAATTCACCGCACAATACATATAAATTTCCTCTAGATCAAAGATATAAGGGCAAATTTGGAAGATGCTTAGTTATACGTTTCATTTCTTCGTATCCATAAGCAAACTAAGTTCATTATAATGTGCAAGGGAAATCAAGTCATCACAATTTTTGGACATGATTAGATCATGAAACAATTTGCATCGGATGGTTAAATGACCATTCATTGCAAAGTTCACAAGTACGCCAAGAAAATTTAATTCAGCACAAACATCTAGCCTTTCTTGCAACAATTTAGTTTCTAAGTACTTATGGCTCTTGCAATATCTATCTTCCCTATTTGGTGTGTACTTGAACCCAATGCACTCCACAAAATTGACATGTTTATAGGAGACATTTTCATCATAACTAGTGCAATCATCATTAGTACCTATGGATATTCAAGGAGTTCATACTAACAACATTGCAATCATGCTCATCATTCAAAGATTTAGTGCCAAACATTTTATAGATTCTTCTACTTGGCACAATTTTCCTTTCCATCATACTCACGAAAGATAATAAAAAATGAAGCGTATGAGGACAAACTCAATCCATATTTTTTGTAGTTGTCTTTTGTCTACTAAGTAAGAATTGTCACATAGCGGCTCTTGAGAATTGACTTAGCCTTTAAGTATACCCACTTCCTACTGCAAGGGATTTTGTGAAACATTTATTGTGAACAGAATCAACTTGCATTAGGAAGGTAAAGCAAGGCAACCTTAGATTTCACTGTAGGAGGAAACTTGTATTATTTCAATACCTACAGTCATTTTCCTCCCTCATTTGATATGTTGATTCGCTAAATCATCTGTAGATTCATATTCTATGTTATGATAAATTGCAATTGCTTCTGACTGAGATTATAGTTTGTTAGTTTTCAATGAAGTTTATGATTCATACTTGAAATTGTGATTGAATTGTTACCCTAGCATAAGAGATCATATGACAAGAATTATATAAGTTGTTGTTCTAAGAATGATCATGATGCCCTCATGTCCGTATTTTATTTTATACACCTCTATCTCTAAACATGTGGACATATTTTTCGATTTCGGCTTTCGCTTGAGGACAAGCGAGGTCTAAGCTTGGGGGAGTTGATACGTCCATTTTGCATCATGCTTTTATATCGATATTTATTGCATTATGGGCTGTTATTACACATTATGTCACAATACTTATGCCTATTCTCTCTTATTTTACAAGGTTTACATAAAGAGGGAGAATGCCGGCAGCTGGGATTCTTGGGCTGGAAAAGGAGCAAATATTAGAGACCTATTCTGCACAGCTCCAAAAGTCCTGAAACTTCACGGAAGAGCTTTTCCATATATAAAAATACTGAGCACAAGAAGTTCACCAGGGGGGCCACACCCTGCCCACGAGGGTGGGGGCGCCCTACCCCCTGGGCGCGCCCCCTACCTCGTGGGCCCCCTGGTGGCCCTCCGATGACCATCTTCTGCTATATGAGTCTTTCGATGGAAAAATCATAAGCCATCTTCTCGGACGAAACTCCGCCACGAGGCGGAACCTTGGCGGAACCAATCTAGGGCTCTGGGAGCTGTTCTGCCGGGGAAACTTCCCTCCGGGAGGGGGAAATCATCGCCATCGTCATCACCAACGCTCCTCTCATCGGGAGAGGGCAATCTCCATCAACATCTTCACCAGCACCATCTCCTCTCAAAACCCTAGTTCATCTCTTGTATCCAATTCTTGTCTCCAAGTCTGGGATTGGTACCTGTGGGTTGCTAGTAGTGTTAATTACTCCTTGTAGTTGATGCTAGTTGGTTTATTTGGTGGAAGATCATATGTTCAGATCCTATATGCATTTACCCCTCTGATTATGAACATGAATATGCTTTGTGAGTAGTTACGTTTGTTCCTGAGGACATGGGAGAAGTCTTGCTATTAGTAGTCATGTGAATTTGGTATTCGTTTCGATATTTTGATGAGATGTATGTTGTCTCTCCTCTAGTGGTGTTATGTGAACGTCGACTACATGACACTTCACCATTATTTGGGCCTAGAGGAAGGCATTGGGAAGTATAAGTAGATGATGGGTTGCTAGAGTGACAGAAGCTTAAACCCTAGTTTATGAGTTGCTTCGTAAGGGGCTGATTAGGATCCATCTGTTTCATGCTATGGTTAGGTTTACCTTAATACTTCTTTTGTAGTTGCGGATGCTTGAAATAGGGGTTAATCATAAGTGGGATACTTTTCCAAGGAAGGGCAGTACCCAAGCACCGGTCCACCACATACCAAATTATCAAAGTACCAGACGCGAATCATATGAACGTGATGAAAACTTGCTTGACGATATTCCCATGTGTCCTCGGGAGCGCTTTTCTCTATATAAGAGTTTGTCCAGGGTTGTCCTTTTCTACAAAAAGGATTGGGCCGCCTTGCTGCACTTTATTTACTTTTGTTACTTGTTGCTCGTTACAACTTATCCTATCACAAAACTATCTGTTACCACTTATTTCAGTACTTGCAGAGAATTCCTTGCGGGAAACCGCTTATCATTTCCTTCTGCTCCTCGTTGGGTTCGACACTCTTACTTATCGAAAGGACTATGATAGATCCCCTATACTTGTGGGTCATCACTCTCTATCATGAAGATTATGGTGCTACTTTGAAGCACAAGTGTGGTAAAAAAGATAGTAACATTGTCCCTTCTCTCTTTTTCTCTCTTTTTTGGGCCTTCTCTCTTTTTATGGCCTTTCTCTCACTTTTTTATTTTTTTATTTTTCCTCACTTGGGACAATGCTCTAGAAAATGATGATCATCACACTTCTATTTATTTACAACTCAATGATTACAACTCGATACTAGAACAAAGTATGACTCTATATGAATGCCTCCGGCGGTGTACCGGGATATGCAATGAACCAAGAGTGACATGTATGAAAGGATTATGAATGGTGGCTTTGCCACAAATACTATGTCAACTACATGATCATGCAAAGCAATATGACAATGATGAACGTGTCATGATAATGGAACGGTGGAAAGTTGCATGGCAATATATCTCGGAATGGCTATGGAAATGCCATAATAGGTAGGTATGGTGGCTGTTTTGAGGAAGATATAAGGAGGTTTATGTGTGAAGAGCGTATCATATCACGGGGTTGGGATGCACCGGCGAAGTTTGCACCAACTCTCGTGAGAAAGGGCAATGCACGGTACCGAAGAGGCTAGCAATGATGGAAGGGTGAGAGTGCGTATAATCCATGGACTCAACATTAGTCATAAAGAACTCACATACTTATTGCAAAAATCTACAAGTCATCAAAAACCAAGCACTATGTGCATGCTCCTAGGGGGATAGATTGGTAGGAAAAGACCATCGCTCGTCCCCGACCGCCACTCATAAGGACAATCAAATAACACCTCATGTTTCAAATTTGTTACACAACGTTTACCATACGTGCATGCTACGGGACTTGCAAACTTCAACACAAGTATTTCCTCAAATTCACAACTACTCAACTAGCACGACTTTAGATATCATCTCCATTATCTCAAAACAATCATCAAGTATCAAACTTCTCTTAGTATTCACTCATAAGAAAGTTTTTACTATCTTGAATACCTAGCATATTAGGATTATTTAAGTAAATTACCATGCTATTTAAGACTCTCAAAATAATATAATTGAATCATGAGAGATAATAGTTTCTATAAAACAAAAACACCACCGTGCTCTAAAAGATATAAGTGAAGCTACTAGAGCAAAAATTATAGCTCAAAAGATATAAGTGAAGCACATAGAGTATTCTATAAATTTTCATTCATGTGTGTCTCTCTCAAAAGGTGTGTACAGCAAGGATGATTGTGGTATACTAAGACACAAGACACAAATAATACAAGACGCTCCAAGCAAAACACATATCATGTTGGTGAATAAAAATATAGCTCCAAGTAAATTACCGATGGAAGTGGACGAAAGAGGGGATGCCTTCCGGGGCATCCCCAAGCTTTGACTTTTTGGTGTCCTTGGATTATCTTGGGGGTGCCATGGGCATCCCCAAGCTTAGGCTCTTTGCCACTCCTTGTTCCATAATCCATCAAAAGAATTTCACCCAAAACTTGAAAACTTCACAACACAAAACTTAAAGAAATCTGAGCTCCGTTAGCGAAAGAAAAACACCACTTCAAGGTACTGTAATGAACTCATTATTTATTTATATTGGTGTTAAACCTACTTTATTCTATCTATGGTTTATAAACTATTTTACTAGCCATAGATTCATCAAAATAAGCAAACAACACACGAAAAACAGAATCTGTCAAAAACAGAACAGTCTGTAGTAATCTGTAGCTAACGCAAGATCTGGAACCCCAAAAATTCTAAAATAAATTGCTGGACGTGAGGAATTTATCTATTAATCATATTAAATAATTAACTAAAATAGCACTTTCCAAATAAAAATGGCAGCAATTCTCGTGAGCGCTAAAGTTTCTGTTTTTTACAGCAAGATCAAAAAGACTTT